>NW_012099098.1:2263008-2367562 GCF_000951045.1 Mandrillus leucophaeus
ACACATGCATGCACACACACTCATGTAACTCTTAGGTCAAAGAAAATATAAAAAATCTGTTTGAAGAATTTATTTGAAGACAATGACAAAGAGAATACTACATATCAAAACTTATGGGTTCTGACCAAACTGGTAATCAGGGAGAAATTTATAGCCTTAAAAATTTACTATTAAACAACTAAGAATTATTACAAACATTGGAATTAACTTGGTTAATTACATAAAAGTTGTGAGGGTTTGTGCATGGCTAGATGAGCACTGCACTAAGAGTTATATGTTCATTATCTGATTTATTCTTCTAACAACCTATTTTACAGAGAAGGAAAAGGAAACTCAGAGAGGATGTGTAACTTGCTCAAGGTCATGCAGCTGGTAAATGATAGAGACAGGAGTCGAACCCAAGCCTGCCCCCTCCAGAGTACACACTTCCTGCCGTTACAGTGGAGCACTGGTGCTAGATACCATGAGTCATTCGTCTGCTTTTAAAATAGATGCACATTGTTACGGGAAACTGTTAAATCACAGAAACATATGCTGATGCTTCTCACAGGAGCCATTTCCACTTCCTTTCTTCCTGGCGGTACCATGTTTCCAAAATTTTAATAATTAGAAATAATTTCCCTTGTAGAGAAGCTCCAAGTTTGGTGAGTTTGAATCCACAGATTTATTCTCTCTCTTCACCTTGTTTTTCTTCTCCCCTCTTAAAAATGTAACTCAGTTACCACCCTGAAGCCTCCGCAACGGCAATCCTGAACATGCTATTACTGCTTCAACTACAACAAAAACCATCCTCTAGTGCGTGGCAGGGAGTGAAGAGATGTGGGACATGGGGCAGCTTTATTCCAGACGCAATGTGCAGACCTCGGTCCAGCTGGCTCAGAGTGGCAGAGTGAAAGCTCAGCCCAGGAGCAGAGAAACTGGAGAGTAGGATGGGGGAAAGGAAACTTGCTCCCTGGGGACCAAATCCAAGACAGGAACTTCCCTCCTGTCTCATGGGATCCTGCCACCAACCCTGCTAAGTAGGAGGAGAAAACTAAGCTCAGAGAGATTAAGAAACCTGCCCAAGGCCTCACAGCAAGGGTGATGGAATTTGAACCCAGGTCTATCAGGCTGCTGCACCCATGTTCCCACCCACTGGTCATCAGAAACACAGAGGGAGTTGCGTTTTCTCAAGTAACACCCTCAACACGAAAGGCGCACCCTATGCTGCCCTGTGAGGACAGGTGCCGGGCACTGGGCCTCCTCTTGGGTTCCTGGAGGTGGATCGCTGAGTGGTGCTCTGCAAACTGAGGCCCACAGAGTTCATAATTCCCCTCTACAAAACATGCAGATGCTCACACCTGCCTATTCCTCAAGCCCCAGGAGTGTGAGCCGAGGCCATACCTGCTGAGGACTGGGTAGAGCACCCCTGAAAAGGAAGCCTTCTGGCTCCAGTGATGTGGGGAGACCTTGAGCCTAGGCAATGCCTGGAAAGAACCTCCATATAAATAGCCTTTTCACTCCCACAACAAAAACCACAGCACAAGCGGCAAGTCTCCTACAGTTAATGCTGCACAAATCCACAGAAATCTTTTCAGTACTGTATTAGTCCACAACAGAGATACGTATAAGCCTAAACTATAATGAAATCATAAGAATAACCACCTTCCACTTGAACCGTGTCAGGCACAGTGCTGAGTCCTACATGGAGTTGGCACTCCCCACAACTGCACTCAGACACTTGTTTGCATCAGGCCTAACGCCTCAAGGGCAGGAAGTGTGTCTTGCTCCAGGAGCTCAATCTCCACCATCTAGAACCGAGCACACAGGAGCTGCTTGGTAAATGCTGGCTGACAAAGGAATGCATGAGTGAAGGCATACTTTATTTAATCATACAATAACCTTATGAAGCACATGTTACCCTCGTTTTGTGGCTGAAGAGAGAGCCACCACCGTCAAGTGATGACAAAGACAGCTAATGCTTACCGAGCACTTACTGGGTGCCAGGTCCTAAACTAAGAGCTTTGCCCAGATTATTGATTCATAAGAAAAATGCTGTTGTCAGGGAGGTTTCATTGTGATTTTATAAGGGAAGAAACTGAAGCTGAGAGTGGTTACACCGCTTGTCTGTGGCCACACAGCTGGGAAGTGGCAGAAGCAGGATTTGAGCACAGGTCTGTCCAGGTTGCCTATGGGCGGTTCTTCTTTTACTCCAGCCAGACTCTCATGTATGGCAGCCAGTGAGGCAAGATAGGGGTGCAGGTGAACCCAAGCTATGGCTGTCCCTGTCTGATTTCCCTTATGGGGTCAACACTCTCCAAGAGGGCTCATGACTCTACTGTAGCTGCCTCCCCTGTGCCATCTACCACCTGCTACTCTCCACTTCCCTCACACCCACTGTGGTCAGTCTGGTCAGCCCCCAGGTCCCATCATCAGTGTCCTATCCAGTCCTGGGGGCCCTTCCAGCTCTGCCACATGGCAAGCAGTTGTGGTATAAGTGAGGCACGGATCCGTGGGGCACGGATCCAGGAGACTCGGAACCCTGGCTCTGCCACTCACCAGCTGGGTGGCCTTAGGCGAGCCTTTTTACCTCCCAGGGCCTCAGTTTCTTTGACTATGAATAAGGATAATAACAGTGGTTTACAGGAGTCTCCCAGTCCAGGGCCTGGACCACTGAAGTGCATAAGAAGCTGAGCTGACCTTACGGCTGGCCCTATTTGAAGCAGCAGCATGGGAGGAACAAGCCCAGCTGGGTTTGCCACAACCATGGATGGCGCCCAAATGCCAACTGCATGGTGGCCACCCCTCAGTTGGACCAGTGCTTGGAGCTGTCACCTGGACTGGGACAGCACAGCTGGACATCTCACTTCCTATTCCTATATACACAGAGTTACTACAGCAGATGACACTGTGATGTTGGCCTTATGAAGATGGACAGTAATGGGATCAGCCATTGGCCCTGGCTGCCTTGGGGCTGGACAGTGCCAGGGACCAGGCAAGGCTGAGAGGTGAAGACCTGTTGGGGGAAACGACCCTGACAGTAACAGCCACTGTCTACTCTAGGGAAGCTAGGTATTGCTTTTACCATGGCACCTTGGTAGTGACCCTGTACAGAAGACACTCCTGTTCCCCACCATTTTACAGATTAGGAAACTGAAGCTTAGTGAAGTGACTTGGCCAAGATCACACCGCTTGCAAGTGAGAGAATCAGGATGTGAATTCAGGACTGCCTGACTCCAAAGATCTGGGACAGAGAGCAGTGCTAGGGGCTGAAGGCTGGGGGCTGAAGTCGTTGGCTGGCACAGGGATGAGGATTACAGGCACAGAGTTGGTGGTGTGAGGACCCCTGCTGTGGCCTGTCTTCCCCCAAACCCCAGGACACTGCTGGCAGCTGGCATCTGCCCCATGGCCATGCCCACCCGCAGACTGGACCTCCTCTGAGACAGATCCCAGACCATGCTTGGGCTCTGCTCCCTCCTTCCATGCCCCACACAGGGCCTGGTGACACTGCTGTAGCTGCCACATGAGTGCCAACCAGACTGCCGTGGTGAGGCAGACCCACAGGGCCGGAGTGAGCAGCTCTCAGCTCGCTCTGCTACCGAAGCCCTCTGCAGCTGGGCTGGCCTCAACACAGGGCAGGTGGCCAAACCTGCTTCCTGACAGTGAATACAGACTCCCCACCAGAGGTGTCCACAGGACACCCAGTCCCAAGGAGGGAGTGCCAGGCTGACAAAGGAGGTGCTCTTCTGAACAGACACCTTCTCTGAAGCTGAGGGACACCCCTGCTTGATGGCCCAGAGCCTGCTTGAAGCTGGGCGCTCATGGCCTCCCCAAGCCAAAGCCCGCGGCTGGCACCAGGGCTTCCCACAAGCCCAGGGACTCACTGCTCCCTTGTTCTCCCATCGCCACCCCGTCTCACTTCCATCCCGAGTCTGGTTTTGGTTTTTCTCATACAGCTATCTTTTTAATAAGGAAAATTCTGCTGTGTTGAGGGGAAAAAAAACCCTCTACAGCATAAAAATGTGCCACATTTCCATCTTATACTTTCCATTTTTTCTCTCTCCCTTTTTCAAAGTTTGAGATGAAAGACTTTTTTCCATGTTCTCCTGCTCTGCCTTGAAAAGATCACTTTCAAACTTCTGTATTGAGGAGGGCTGGCATCCAGAACTATACTTGTGTGGTTTGATCACATAAACTGTCCTGATAAATTCCAAATGAAATAACAGAGCAGCAGCTCATTAGGGTGTGTGTGCTCTCTTTAAGAGAGCACAAAGCAATTCCATCTACTGCATGATGAGATCTCAGCAGGCGGCCCAGGCTCCCTGAGAAGATGGGGAAGACTGTGAGTATTAACTAGCACCTGCTAATTAATATCCATCAAGCAAAACAGGGCTTCAGAACAAATCCTCATTTAGAGAGTATTCGTTTGGTGAAAGCTGTTGGATGCTTACTGTCACTGAGACAGTTTCCTTGGTCTGCAGAAGGGGGCGGGCGCAGGCAGTCACATGGCAGGTGGTCAGAGGCCACGCTTTCTGGATGAGCACATGGCCTTGTGTATGACTTGGGGTTGTGGCTCATGAATCACAAAGGCACGTGGGCAAAGTCCTGCTGTCTGGACAGAATCCTGAAGTCCAGGGAAGCCAAATCACCTCCTGGCTCCCCAAGGTGAAATGAGGACACAACTATAGATCCCCTCATGCCCTGGGGATTGCCTGGTAATGTACAGGCACAAGGAGGTAACCTACTGTTTGCAAATGTTCCCCCAGAGTGCAATGGCTGGAATAGCATGTGCTGGGGTTCTGACTGGTAGTAAGAAGGGGCATGAGGGGAGGGCATGCATCTGGTTACTATTATTGGCCTTTTTTCTTGCTGGACACTGTGCTGAGTATATTATATGTGCTAGTTCATTTAACCCTTCAATGACAATTGGGAATAGAGACGAAACTGACACTTTTTTCTGCCTAACACCCACTCCCTATTTTGGAAACAGCCCTTGATTTCCTTTTGGGGAAACTGTACCTCCCACACTCATAACCCGTGTGCCTTTGGGGTGTCTGGAGCAAGTTCACCCCCTTCTCTGTCCCAGGGGTAAAAACAAATTTTTAAAAATAATTATTTGGGAAAGAAAAAACACTTACCAAATAATTTAGAGGTGAAAAAATAAGTTAAAATTAAAATATAAAAATTATCCACAATGATGCAAGGCCATGTAACTACTGAGAGAAAAGTCCACAGCCTCAAATGCTTATATTAATAATTTAAAAACATTTAAAAAGTGAACTTAGTATTCATTATATAGAAAATGAAAAAAGAAACGAGAAAACAATTTAAAATATAAAAGCATAAAAAATGAATTTTAAAAAAATCAACAGTCTAAGCAGAGTGATAAATCAAACTGAAAGTTGGTTCTTTGAGAAAATCAATGAAGTGGACAATCCTTTGGTATGTATGATTGAGGGAAAAAAGGCACAGAAGAACAATATTAGGGATGAGAGAGGGGATATGATTTCAAATATGAAGAGATGTTAAAATAGTGGTATGTGTAAATTTTTTTTTTTTTTTTTCCAGGCTGGAGTGCAGTGGCCGGATCTCAGCTCACTGCAAGCTCCACCTTCTGGGTTCATGCCATTCTCCTGCCTCAGCCTCCCGAGTAGCTGGGACTACAGGTGCCTGCCACCTCGCCTGGCTAGTTTTTTAATATTTTTTAGTAGAGACGGGGTTTCACTGTGTTAGCCAGGATGGTCTCGATCTCCTGATCTCGCGATTCACCTGTCTCGGCCTCCCAAAGTGCTAGGATTACAGGCTTGAGCCACCGCGCCCGGCTGGTATATGTAAATTTTACGGTAACATATTTGAAAATCTAGATGAAATGAATGCTCAGTAGGAAAATATATCTTCTCAAAGTTCTCTCAAGAAGAGGCAAAAAACTTTAATTTACTAATAAAGAGAAAAATATTAATAATGGAGAAAGATACTATTAGATCGGTGCAAAAGTAATTGCCATTACTTTTAATGGCAAAAACTGCAATTACTTTTGCACCAACCTAATATAATTAAAATACAGTATCTAGATGATTTTAAGGAACTCACGCATAAAACCATAAAAGAAAAACTTAATGTTACTTAAACTGTTCCAGAGCAGGAAAAATCAGAAATATCTGCAGTTCATTTTATGATTCCAGCATAACCATTACACCCAAACCTGACAGAGGTGGCATAAAAAAGAGACCAATCACATTAATAAATCAAGATGCAGAGATTCCAAACAAAACATTATCAAACGCACTGGCATGTCCTGATAAAGCACTGAGTTAGACATAGACTTCCTTAATGTGATAAAGGACACATACTAGAAAATTAAAACAATGTTCTTAATATGAAAATCCTATTAAATAGGAACAAATCAAGAATATCTGACACACTGCTATCATTTAACACTATGCTGAATGCACTAACCAATGTGATAAAGCAAGACAACAAACATGGAATAAATATTAAAGATGCACATCACAGTGTCGTTTTTGTAGGTGATATGATTAGTTATCACATTAGTGATATATTTAGACAATTTAGGATAATCAACTGAAAAACTATTAGAATAATGAAGTTAACTTCAAAATAAATATACATAAATCAATGTCATATAACAGTAATTATCAGCTAGAAAACACAATGGAAAAAAAGGGCAATTTACAATAACAGCAAAACTATAAAACACCTGGGTTAGAAATCTGTAAGACCTATATGAATAAAACATATTTGGTAGAAAAATCATATGTAACATTTATTAAAATCAAGTTTACACATATCCTGGACTTATTAATCCTTCTCTGAAGAACCCATTTTACTAAATAAAGGCACAATTCATAAGAATACAAACCTTTTATCTACATCTCTTTGTATTTGAGTTGTTGCAATGAGAAAGTAACACTTTGGTAGTTAAGGAAAACTAATTAAGTAAAAATAACTGAAGGATTGAAAGAAGATGTAAATAAGTAAGGAAATATATAATATTCTTAGATGGGAAGACACAACATTGCAAGGATGTCGATTATTGCCTAATTAACATATACATTTCATATCTGAAATGACTCCAAAGTTCACTTGGAAGAGGAAATGTATGAAAATAAACATTTTTAACAAGAAGAATGAAGAGAGGGGCTTGTTATAAAATGTGCTGTGATGCCCAGTCATTAGGCAGTATAGCATTGCTACAGAGTTAGACAAATAAACCATCAGCACACAGTAGGGAGCCCAGCAACACATACATAGAGATATAGAAATTTAGTGTATGATGAAGGTATATTTCCAATCAATAGGAAAAGGAACAATCCTTCAATAAATGATACTGAGACAAATGATTATTGATTTGGAAAAATATAAAGTTGGATATCTACTTCATTCCTAAAACAGAATAAATTACAGATAAAATTAGGGAGTTGAAATCTAAATAATACAAGTACTTGAATAAAATACAGGAGAATAATTTTATAATGCTGAGGTACACAAAGGCTTAAGTGTGACGTAAGACCCAAAACCATTAAAAAAAGACTGACACATTGGGGCCATTTCTTAAAACCCACACACTTCTGCATGATCATATAAAACACCATACATGAAGCTGAAAGACAAATGTCAGAGTAGGAAAAATATTTGCAATTTATAAGACGGTCAATAGTCCTGATATATAAAGAGCTCCTACAATAAATGCAAATAGTGTTACAAAAGATGAGCAAATTGTGGAAGAGTATAAATGTAAATAAAAATGTGAAAGATTCCCAAGACTCAGTAATAATCAAGGAATTACAAACTAAAACAAGATATTTTTCCCATTTATACTGACAAAGTTCATAAAAATTGATAATACTTAGTGTTGATGAGTGTGCGGAAAAAGTCACACTATACAAGAGTAACTATAGCATAAATTGATAGAAACTTTTGGGAGGAGAATTTGGATGTATCTATCAAAAATTTCAAATAATGTGGTTTTCTATGACCCAGTAATTCCACTTCTAGAAATTTACTCTACAGCAATACTACTACAAATTGGCAAACATTAATTAGAACTGTTTGTAATTTATAATTACACAAAAAATGCATGGTTTATATAAACTATTTCATATCCAAGTAGTGGAACATCACGCAGCTATTGTAAAGATAAAATATATTTCTAAGAACTGACATGTAAAGTTATCCATGATATGTTTTTTTAAGTGAAAAACATCAGGTATACCTATATCAACAGAGAGGTCACACACAGAGAATACATTGCTCAACCTGTTATCGATAGCCATCTTTGGGTGTGGAACTTCAGGATTATTTTCTGCTTTATACAATTTTATATTATTTTAACCTTTAGCTACGAATATGTACCACAGTTTTAGAAGTAAAAAAAAAGGCAAGATATTTCTTTCTATTAAAGAAGCAAACACTTTTTTGGCAGGGAGAAGGAGAGCAATATGTTAAGCGCAAGAATTTCTGAGTGTTCTCAGCCCCTGGTTGGTCTTTAGGTTTAGATTTAAAGGCCACAGACATTGACTCCAACCTCTTAGTGCTTCCTATCCCCTCACTCATCTCCCTGCTTTTGGTCTCTTCATTTCCAGTCCAGTCTATACCCTGTGATCTTTCTCAAACCCTATTAGACTGTGCCCCTTACCCACTTAAAAATACCCAGTGGCTTTCCATCCCAACAGGCAATGTGAAAACTCCTTAGCACAGCATCCAAGGTCTCTGAGCTCTCCCCTACACTACCTTTCTAGCCTCTTCCTCCACTTCTCATGTAATGCCCCAAGTATGCCAGCCCCCTCCCTGCAGCCCCCTGATGTGCCCTCTGTCTCATGCCTCTGAGCCTCAGCAGAGGGGTTTCCTCCCCTTGCCTCTGTGCCTCCTTCTCCTTCCTGGCTGCTAACTGGCTCCTCCTGGGCTCACAGAGCACACTGTCCTTTCCTCGATTACAGCATTTATCGAGGGCAAGGGCTGTGCCTTATCCATCTCTGCATGCTCAAGGGCCCAGCACCAAGCCTAGCACAGAGGAGGGGCTCAGAAAATGGCTAGGGAAATGACTGGACCCCATGCTGAATCTTTATTTGAACATACACGACTCCCTTCAACCTGGCCTCTGAAATTCTATTGCTCAGTGGAAGGGTGGCTGTGGTTGCCAGGCACCCCACTCCACAGTCACTCTGTTAAGGCACAGCCCCACACTGTGGTATCTGTAAGCTAAATACTCATATTTCTCAGAGTGCTATAAAGGGCTTCCAGAGGAGCTAACGTCACTAAAAGGAAATGCAAGATGATTCCCCCAGTGAAAGCCTTAGAAACCTGCCTCTATATTGGGTAGAACCGAGGCTGCCCATGTGCCAAGGAAAACACTCTTGAGCTTGTCTTTCCAACCCTGGCTCAGAGATTTGCTACTGTGCACAGAAAGGCTCCCCGAACGTCCGAGGCCACCAGGATCCCGGCCAGAGAGTGAGATCACAGACAACCGCTTCAGTCGCCAAAGTATTTTCCACTTCCACCAATGCACTCGTGTATCTGTGACCACACTGTACCTAGTCTTTAAGTATAACAAAAATAATAACGGAGGCAGATGCAAAACTGTCAGCTTTATTCATTACTCAATGGAAACTGTCTAACAAAAGACAACATTCTAAACCTCAATCACCAATCCCTGCATTCTCTGGAAAACAAGCAACAGATTTTCAGAGGGTTAGCGAGATCAAAACTGATTTTCACTTTCTTAAAGCAAATTCTTTACTGATTTTGCTGAAATGAAATACTGAAAGGGTCAAGTTCCTTGGGCCCTTTGGAAGGAAAAAGGCATCTGACTGTGAATTTATTTGTGGTTTTCAGGCTCAGGTGTTTTGATCTCTCCCTGCCTTTCTCAACAGAGATGAGAGGATGTGAGTCCCCATGGGGAGGTCCCAGGCTTTCAGTGGGCAGAGGCTCCTTCTACTCCATGGCAGGAGCCATCTCTGTGGGCTCCATCCTTCTCCAGGACACCCTGTGGACACAAGGCACTTGGCCTGGCCAGATCCAGCTGGCCCAGCAGCAGCCCTGCCTCTTGCAGCCCTAATGCCCTGGTCAGGGTCTGTAGGCAGCGCTATTCCCACCAAGCCTGGAAGCCAAGCTCACCCAGGGCAGGCCAAGCACTCAGCCCTCAGCTCTGCCAGCAGCGGGTGATGGAATAGCCAGTGCTCTTGTTAGTCTGGTTTTGTGTGGTGGGGTGGGATGGGAAGGTAGGGGAGAGCCTGGGCCGTCACTGGCTGGGGTCAGCTTCAGATTGGAAGGCCCACCTACACCTACTCTCCTTGTATTGCCTCTCCTCTGCCCATGAGACTCAACTCCCTTGGAAAAGGACCCAAGAAACTTAACCCTCTGGACTTTGGTCTCCCGGTCACCTCCTTGAGACCCATCCTTCTGCTCTGCACCAATTGGTGCAGTGGTTCTCCGCACCAATTTTAGTCAATTCTGACTTCCCCTTCTGCTGTACCAGCAGGGCTTGTGGCCAATGCTCCCCTCATTAGGACATTCTGGCTACATCGTCAGAGGATGCTCTACAGGGAACAGAGAGGCCAAAGTGGCAGGAAAGCATGTCTGCTGACCAATTAGAAGAAGCAAGGACCCTGAAGGAAGGTGGCAGGTCACTGTGGGGAGAGGAAGCTGCAAGGGCACAGGGTGATGTGCTTAGGGACCAGCTCACTCAGCGATGCGTGCCGCCATCATGAAAGGGTCTTAGCATTACAAATATTCACTGAGGGCCTCCCACATTCTAGACACAGTGGTATACAGGAGAACCAGACAGGTGCAGTCCCAGAACCCATGAGGCATACATACGGCCTGGCAGAAGAGGGACATTCAACAGAGGCATTAATTACACAAACAATTATGGGCATGAAACTGCTAAAAAATAAAAAATAAAAATAAGTAATCTTCTAGCATATATTTACTTGAGAGAATCATCCTCAGGTGCCAATGAGAGACCCCAAAGGAATCAAAAGACGAGTGAAACAAAAGCAGGTTGGCCACGTCTTTAGCATTCACAGAGTTCATTCATCTGCTCTCCCCCGGCCCTGGCTACTCTCCTCAACTCCAGAGATGCTAAGTAATCTGCCCAAAGTCACTCTGTGACAATGGTAGGATTCCAGCCCAGATAGAACCCACACTCACATATACTATGTCATATGTCATGTTCACATGTAGCTCAACACATACACCGGAGGAAAGATACGAAAACCACGAAAGCCTGAGACATCTGTTTTCAAATCCTGGCATTGCCACTTATTGTTCAGTGTGATTCTGGGTGAGTTATTCAACTCCTGGAACCTTGCTTTCTTCATCTGGGAGATAGAGGTAGTACCTGTAACTTTCTCACAGGGCTGAAGAGGAAAGGAGATAACGCACGTGAAAGGGTTGCAGGCTATCTGGATAATGTTGGCCCTCAATGAAGTTACTTGAGAAAAAATCCCTGAAGCTTTAGGAGGAGATGGGTGTACAGACCAGTTTCTGGAAACCTTCCAGAAGAGACTAGGCAGCCCCTCACAGAGCTTCCCCTGACTTACCACTAAAAACCTCCTTACAAAGACTTACGGACAGACAGCCTTAGTGCTAGAATCTAAGAAATGTAATATACTATAGGGCAGATATACAGGACAGAAGTTGAACAGATTTATACCTTATCTCTTGAAATCAAAATAATTCATATCTCCTGGGGCTTTTCCCAAGACACAGTGATTCAAGGCTATCACAACCAGAAAATTTGGGCCAATGACCAGAACACTCACTGCCTAGTAGCAGCTGACTGGAGGGGTTCTAGAATGTTCTGACTTACCCTTTGCTCCCCATCTTCTCACATTCATTTGTAGATTGTTACTTCCAGAAAAGAACTGGAGTGTGCCCGGAGGGAAGCCCAAATGCCTTGCCTGTTAATAAACCCCAAAGCTGAATAGATTTTTCTACATTCAAGGGCACATTCAGGGGAAAGAAAATCCAAAAAGGAGCACAGGAAGGAATACTTCCAAGTAATGGGTTTGAAGTGCATGTAGAAGAAGTAGAGGGATAAGAGAGACCACACCTCCCCAAACAGTCTATTCCAGGATCTGGAAGAAAGTTCAAACAACTTTTCTTTTGAATACAGTACAAGAAGACAAGGCTTCTGTGTCAGAGATGAAACTGCAGGTGGATGCGATAGAAAGAGAGATGTATGAGATATGAAAAAATCAAAGAATACTAAAAACATGGCAGAAGAATTTAAAAAGTAAACATCAGAGGTAATAAGGAGTGAGGCAGACACTGCGGAGATTTGCATCATGGATGTGGGGGGCAAGGTTGGCAAGCTCTCCCTCAGGGCCAATGAAAAGAGAAAGGGAAGAAGGGGAAGAAATAACATAAAGGGATACAGGGGCCTGAGAACAGAGACATGACCCAGAGAAGGGTGTTATCCTGAATTCAAGTAGTTAATCAGAATGTATCTAGGGATATAACTCAGAGTTTATCAGGCTCCAGGAAAGAGACCTATCCCTAGATACATTCTGAGTTTATTAGGTTCCAGGAAAGAAATCTATCCCTAGACACATTCTGGCTAAATACTTGAATTAACAAAAACAAAAACAAAAACAAAAAACTCTTGCAAAGACTCAGGCAAAACACAAAAAGCAAAAAATTAAAAAATTAAAAATTATAAAACCATAAAAGTAACCCTGACCCTCTTTATTTCCCTTTTCCCTCAGCTGTAATTGAATTATACACTCCACCAGACCAGCTATGATGCTGTATGGTAGCTGCTAGCCTTCCCACCTGCTTCCCTGCGGGAGGAGGAGCTTCTAGAAGGCAGGAAGGACTGTTTATCCATGAAATATTAGTAGACATCTGATGATATGTCAATTGCTTTGATTTTTTTTAAGCACGATATTTTCCCCTAGTAATTATGGTACTTAGATATAAAGACCCAAAGAGATAGGATTTTGGATGCCATAAAATTCTAGTCAATGCACATTTTTTTCCATATAAATCTACGGGGCTGTTTCACCATCACAGACCGGCGGCGGCAGTAGCTGTCAACTTCTGAATTCACTCTTTTTTTTTTTTTTTTTTTTGAGACGGAGTCTCGCTCTGTTGCCAGGCTGCAGTGCAGTGGCGCGATCTCTGCTCGATGCAACCTCTGCCTCCTGGGTTCAAGCAATTCCCCTGCCTCAGCCTCCCAAGTAGCTGGGACTACAGGTGTGTGCCACCACGCCCAGCTAATTTTTTTTTTTTTTTTTTTGTATTTTAGTACAGATGGGGTTTCACCGCGTTGGCCAGGATGGTCTGAATCTCCTGACATCGTGATCTGCCCGCCTCAGCCTCCCAAAGCGCTGGCATTACAGGCGTGAGCCACTGCGCCCGGCCCTGAATTCACTCTTAATGGATCACACCCACTCTAGCCACACTCCCTTGTCAGCAGTCTGTGAAGCCCACAAACTCCTTCTGCAGATGCTACCCAAATCCCTGGGCCAGAAAGCAAGCACTTGGGTGGCTTTTACGGTTGCACCCGATCTGGTGAACTCTGAGGACGAATGCCTTTCTTTGGGGCTCGGTAGTGAGGCTGCCCTAGTAATCCAGTTGTAAGAGCCCAGGAAAGGGCATCTCTGTTGAGTCCAGCTTGAGATGGGGATGAGGATGCATCATGCCAACTCCCTGAGCACGAGCATCTCAAATGCAGGAAACAGGAGCTTATACTTGGCCATGAAGGGCATACAAATGCCTACTCTGCACGGGCTGCACCTGGTGCAGCTGATGGCTGTGTGGGTGGGGTGAGGGGGTGGTAAAGTAGCCTAGGGATATCAGTGAGAAGGCCCATTTGGAGATTGGAAAGCCTATTGGAAAGCCTAAAGCAATGGTGAAAGAGGACTAATTTGCAAGTGTTCTCTTCAAAGGCTGCAATGGGTACTAGTCTGGGAAAAGGCCTGCTTCTCTCCTTCGGTGAGGGTTCCTGACAGTGATCTGGCCCCTGGTGACCCAGAGCTCACAAACAGGATCACTGGGAGAGGTGGGACTCAAATGAGGCTCCTGGGTCAAGGGAGCTGCCTCAGAGCATGGGGTGGGAGAACAGGAGCCTGCAGGCAAAAGAATGCTGGGAATGGTGACCATGGTCACAAGCTCTGGGCTGAGCAGCGCTTGTACAATTTCATGGAGTCTTCATTTTGCAGAAGAGGAAAGGGAGGCTCAGAGAGGCTAAGTTGTTTGTTCAAGATCTTACAGCGACTGTGTGGCAGAGCTGACACTGCACCCCGGGTCTCACTCTTGAGTCTGGGCCCTGATCCACGGCGTGGCTTCAGCTTGCCCTTCCCATCCTGGCCTTATTTGACTGCATGTGAACGTGTGAAGCTGCTGAGCCAGGGCAGGGGTGCTGCCATATGGGCTGACCTGAGCCATCTCCTCAGCTCATCTACCAAAAGCACTCCAAGGAAAGCATCATGACCTTCTCCATCCAGGTGGGGAAACTGAGGCTCCGAACAGTAGGGTGAGTTTCCCAAGGTCTCTTGGCCCACAGGTGGAGGAGCCGAGGTTTGAATCCAGGTCTGGCTGGCCACAAATCCTGCTCCTTCAACCTCCTGGCCATGGCTGGAGGGGCCCAGCTGTCAGCCATGAACCTCTGTTTTGTGTTCACACTGGGAGCTGAGTTGTGTGGTCCCCACTCTCTGTGATCCTTAATCCAGTCCTAGAGGGTCGGGGCACAGGCCCTGCCCTCAGAGGGGGGCAGATGTCCTGATGGGCACTGGAAACATCTCCAGACCAGAACCGGACTTAGTTCCACGTGGATTACCACGAGCTCAGGAAAACAAGTCCGAATCATAGCCCATCAAACCTCACTGAACAGGCTCATGGTGCCCAGTTCCACCATGTTGCTGGGCTCAGGTCTCTAGAGCCAAATGCTTCCCTCAGTAAGATCCTGGTGTCAGCACCATGCCTACCATGGACCTCACAACAAAGCCTTCTGAGATTTCTCAGCTCCAACATTGGAAGACAACAATAAGACACCAATGTTGACCAGTGGATGAACTAGACTCAGAACCAGGAGGCCTGCCGCACTCTGCAATAGCAGCAGCTGCTACAGGACCAAGCGATCCTCTGCAGGCCAGCCTGGACTGGGTGGGGCTCTAGAGCCAGGTGGTCTCGGTGGGTGGCGGGGAATGCTGCCATTGACTTGTGGCTTCAAGACAGTTCCTCGGCCAGAACAATTCCTCTGGTCCTCAGTTTTGGCCTCTGTAGACAGGGGTGATTGACAATGGTGCCTCCTTCATGTGGAGGTGTAGACAGAATGAGGTGTACATGAGGTCACCGCTCAATAAAGGTTAGGGTGATGGTGAAGACATCAGTAGAAAGTGGCAGGCCCAGACTACAGAGAAACAAGGACCCAGGCCTCAGTTTCCACTCCTCTCCATCGTGTTCTCCCTCCTCCAGCCCCACATTCTGTTCCACTCACAATGAAGGCTGAAAAAGCATGTAACCGCCTTGAGAACAACTTATTCCCTTGCCCTTGCCTCCTCACTGAACCTCTATCACAGCCGGAGGCGAAATGGGCTCTCTTGTTTGGGGAAGGGGATTCTCCATGGCCGGGAGCCCTCCCTACTCTCCGCGATAGCACAGGAGGTAGGGAGACTTGGTTTGAACATCCACCTCGCTGGGTGACCCTCGGTAAACAACCTCACCCTTCTGAGCCTCATCTCATGTGCTCTCACCTCACGTGTCCAGGCTGAGCATTAAATGAGGTCATATAAGCAAACCAACACGGTGCCTGGCACACAGCAGGTTTGTTCATTCATTCAGTCATTCATTCATTTGTTTATTCACCAAGTAGCTGCTCAGCACTTTCTCAGCTAAGCTCTGTGCTAGGCTCACAGGATACAACAGTGAGAAAAACCAGACACTCCCTACTCCCCTCATGGGCCTGACAATGGCCAAGCACTGAAGAAGTGCCTGTGTCCTTCCTGTCTTCCATGGGAGCCCCACATCCAGCCCGACGGGTCCCCACCTGGGTGTGCAGAGAGAATCCCAGGCTAGGGGCTCACAGTTCGGGAGGCCAGCTGCAGTCCAGGCAGGGGTGGCAGCCTGGGAATTCTGCTTATCTTCTGGGAAACCACAACTTCTCATACACCAAACCCACAGGTACTGTGCTGCCTCCCACAAAATGTGCTTTATTTCTAAGACATGTGTGCCCAAAAAAGTATAATTATATATCAATAGTGCTACCAATTCCTGGTCCATGTGAAGGGACTCAGGGTTTTACATCTACTGAGGAAGAGTTTAGGGCAAAGTTAGGTTACAGACTTTCCTGTAAGTTCTAAAGGACTTGGGAAAGTTAATATATTTACTTTATCTGAATCTTAATTTCCATTTTTGCAAGATAAGCATAACTCCAACCTTGCAAGGCTGTTTTGAGAATCAGAGTTTTCATGTGAATGCCTTTAATACTCCAATAGTAATGATAATGATAACATCACCACCAGTGACTAACATCTATTAGCATTACTGTGTGGCCAGCATCGTGCTAAGTGTTTCTCAGGCATTAATTCATTCTTTTCTTCAATAAATATATATCGAGGGAATAGAAAACTCAGAAATAAAGCTGCACACCTACAACCATCTGATCCTCAACACGGCTGACAAAAACAAGCAATGAGAAAAGGACTCCCTACTCAATAAATGCTGCTGGGATAACTGGTTAACCATATGCGGACGGTTAAAGTTGGACCCCCACCTTTCACTGTACACAAAAATGAGCTCAAAATGTATCAAATATTTAAATGTAAGACACTAAACTATTAAAAATCCTAAAAGACAATCTAGGAAATACTCTTCTTGACGTCAGTCTTGGCAAATAATTTTTGGCTAAGTCCCCAAAAGCAAATGCAACAAAAACAAAAATAGACAAGTGGGACCTAATTAAACTAAAGAGCTTCTGCATAGCAAAGTAAACTATCAACAGATTAAACAGACAACCTACAGAATGGGTGATGATATTCATAAACTATGCATCTGGCAGAGGCCTAATAACCAATCTATAAGAAACCTAAACAAATCAATAAGCAAAAATCAAATAACCCATTAAAAATGGGCAAAAGACATGAACAGACACTTCTTAAAAGAAGACATACAGGCAGCCAACAAACATGAAAAGCTGCTCAGCATCACTACTCATCAGAGAAATGCAACTCAAAGCCACAGTAAGATACCATCTCACACCAGTCAGAATGGCTATTATTAAAAAGTTAAAACATCAACAGATGCTGGTCAGGCTGCAGAGAAAAGGGAACACATACACAGTTGGAGGGAATGTAAATTAGTCCAGTCACTGTGGAAAGCAGTCTGGAGATTTCTCAAAGAACTTAAAATAGAGCTACCATTCAACCCTACAATCCCAATACTGGGTATATGACCAAAGGAAAATAAATCATTTCTATCAAAAAGACACATTCAGGCTGGGGGTAGTGGCTCATGCCTGTAATCTCAGCACTTTGAGAGGCTGAGGCAGGAGGATCACTTGAGATCAGGAGTTTGAGACCAGCCAGGTCAACATGATGACCTCCCATCTCTACTAAAAACGCAAAAATTAGGCATGGTGGTGGATGTCTGTCATCCCAGCTACTCAGGCGGCTAAGGCACAAGAATTGCTTGAATCCAGGAGGCCGAGGTTGTAGTGAGCTGAGATTGCACTGCACTCCAGCCTAGATGACAGAGTGAGACTCTGTCTCAAAAAAAAAAAAAAAAAGACACATGCACTCACATGTTCATCACTGAACTATCCACAGTAGCAAAAACATGGAATCAACCCAGGCACCCATCAATGGTAGACTGGATAAAGAAAATGTACAAATACACCATGGAATACTACACAGCCATAAAAATGAAATCGTGTCCTTCGAAGCAACATGGATATAGTTGGAGGTCATAATACCAAGCAAATTAACACAGGAACAGAAAACCAAATACCACATGTTCTCACTTAAAAGCAGGAGCTAAACGCGGGGTACACATGGACATAAATATAGGAACAACAGGCACTGTGGACTATTAGAGGCGGGAGGGAGGAGGGATGTGGGCTGAAAAACTACCTATTAGGTGGCACGCTCACTACCTAGGTGATGAGATTCATACTCCAAACCTCAGCATCATGCAATATTCCCAGGTAACAAATCTGTACCTGTACCCCTGTATCTAAAATAAAAGTTTGAAATTTAAAAAATAGATAACGTTATCGAGAGTCCACCATGTTCTCCATGCCGCAAATACTGCAGGAAACAAAACCAATATGGTTCCTGCTTTTGTGCAGCTTATTGCCGAGCAGACGCGTCAGACAGTAAACAAATAACTGCATGAATAATTACTTAATTAAAACGAAATAATATGAACAACAAAGAGTACATCCAGTCTTCCATTTATGTAAATGCCATTATATATATTTTCTAGATGAGCAAATGAAAGGTCAGAGAGGTTGGGAAGCTTGTCTCAAACCACAGACCTAGTTAGTGGCAGGGCTAGGCCTCAAATCTCATTGAATAGGAATTATTTTGCCTAGAAGAGTATCAGAGTTCAAAACATCTACAGAGAGCTCCACATTTTCCGGGGCTCTACTTCTAGTCTAAGAGCTGCTCAGAGTAAAGGTGGAATTGGAGCAAAAGGCTTGCTGCGCCTCCATGCAGCCCTCCCCGGCCTGAGTCAGAAAGATGGAGGGCTTGGTTCCTTGGAGTTACTTAACCCTGGGAAAGAAGGCATCATGAGGAAGAATTCTAGGTCCTCCAACAGTTGATAAATGAGTTTAGGGAAGTAACTGCCCCATTTTTGAAAACATAAGGGTAGCAGGTATCACCAGCAGGTGACAACCCAACTGGGATACCTCAGAGGAACCCTGGGTGAAAAGATGCAGGTTGTCACAGGACCTGGAGGGTAGGTGTGCCCACCTGGCTCTGTCACTGACCAGCGCTGTGGCCTGGAGTTCCTCCTCTAAAAAACAGGGAGAATAAGAGCACCTCCCTTGGAGGGCCACTGTGAGGGTATACCTCACAGTGAGATAATACTGATGAAGTGCTTAACTCAGTGCCAGGCACGGAGCAGCTGTCCTCCTGTAGACACTGAAAGTCAAGCTGGTCCTCCCTCCAGCAAAGTGGATTTCAACAACGAAATACAACCCAGCCGGAGTGTCAGAGCCCAGCAGCTCTATTTCTTATCTTGCTTTATATACTGCAAGGCTATTTTTGCCTTACTCACATATCACCTTCATGATGATTGCCAACATAGTATCTATATTATTATATTTTTTTATTGTGGCAAAGTACACCCACCACAAAATTTACCATTAGTGACATTTAGTACATTCATGCTGTTGAGTAACTATCATCTCTATTTCGTTCTGGAACATTTTCTTCACCTCAAAATGGAACGCTATACCCATTAAGCAAAATCACTCCCCATTCCCCCCTTTCCAGCCTAGGCTACCACTAATGTACTTTCTGTCTCTATGGACTTACTGATTCTGGACATTTCATAGAAATGAAATTGTACAATATGAGACCTTTTGTGTCTGGCTTATTTCATCTGGCATTTTCAAGGTTCATCAGTGTTGTAGTGTGGATCGGTACTTCGCTGCCCTTATGGCTGGATGGTATTCCGCTGTGTGCATGTACTACTTTTCGTTTATCTGTTCATCAGTTGGTGGACACTTCCGTTGTTTCCATGCTTTGGCTATTGTGAATAGTGTTGTTATGAACATTCATGTACAAGTTTTTGTTTGAACATGTGTTTTTTTCTTTTGGGTATAAACCCTGAGTAGAATTGCTGGGTCACACTACATGATTTTTTACTTAACTTTTTGAGTAAAATCGTAAGTTTGATGTGTTAATCACATTAAGATAAATACTTTGCTATCGAAGTAAGGTTATCTACAATGCCATCTAAAATCATGAGGACCAAAAGTAGTGCATGCCCACACTCTGGGAAACTCAGATTTCATGTGTTCCTGCACGAATCGTCCATGAGGGCCACTGCTGGGGGAGTACGGGTCCAGGAGCTAAAGCTGGGGTGGGGGGGATCCAGCGGTCACCTGATGGGTCAAAAGCACTGTTAGAGGGGGACAGCCAAGGCTCTGACCCAGGGAAGCAGCTCCGTTTTCAGGCCTCAGGACTAAGCTTTCAGAACACGGGGTGGAGAGGAGAAAAGGAGGTAGCAGAGAAGGAACAAGGCTGAGGGTTCTAGGCTTCAGCACCAACAACACAGATGACTTCACAGCAGAGGCTCAAGGAGGGGATCTGGGGGCTACTCTCAGGTTGCCCCTCCCATAGCCTAATCCATCCTCTGCTGTGCTTGTGGCCAATTCTCCAGGTGCCCAGAAGGGGAGGGCAAGGGCAGAGCAAAGGGGCTTGCCTTCAGCTTTCTTCAGACATTCTCCAACGAGGAGTCCTGCCCCTACATGGAGACCTCTGTCTTGGTAATTACGGAGCACCTAGAAAGAAGGGCTGTTTTCAGTGGGAACTCTTTCATCTCTGTCTTAAATTATACATCATGACTTAACGTTAACTCTGATGTCTTCTAGAATTCAAGTGAGACATAAACATACTCCCAGAAGCACAGAGTCTGCATTCATTACTGGGACCACCTTGACCAAATAAGAGGTGTCACCAAGTCTATTTATAGTTTAAACATCTCTCAACTGCCCTTTCTTAAAATCTGTTGAGGTAGTTTCCACATAAACAAGGAGGAATGTCTAGGCCCAATCATCATTCTTTCATTAGGGCTTCATGTTTGGAGGTAGGCAGACGTCAATCAAACCACAGCAGGGGGCTACGGAGAAAAAGTATAGGAGCTCTGGGCAGAGCAATGGAGTGAACCGAGAGGTGTCAATTAATAAATAAAAGCCGCCATCTAAAATCCAGTTATCACGGAATTTAAAATAAGACCAGTGTGAAAGCTAGCAGGGTTGTGGTGAAATCGGGAAACCCATATGCTGCTGGAGCAGGGTGGCCTGGTTCAACCTTTTGGAAAAGTATCAGGGATTTCAAAGCCAGAATAATATTGGTATCTTTTGACTCAGCAGTTGCACTCCCAGGAACTTATTCTGAGGAAATAATTCTAAAAGAAGGGAAAACATGGTACACAGCAGGGTATTTATCGCAGGAAAATCTACGGTGGTTAAAAGCAAACAAACAAAAACTTGGAAACATTCTAATGTCAAACAATAGGGAAATAGCGAAGGAAATTAAAATAACTACTTAACAAAAATATGGAACCACAAAGTACTAGAATAGTGGAATTTTAAGTGCTTTAAAAATTTTACAGTATTGTTATACAGTGTGCATTTTAAAAAAGAGCTGATTAATCATTAAGATATAACTTTCTTCTAATGATTGATATTTACTGTCCAGATTTAATTATTTTCAGAGTAGCAACATAACCACATACATACATACACACACACACAAATGTATATAATGTAAATATAAATAAAGAGTCAACAAGCTCAAAGAACAGTGGTTTCCTCTCAAAACACCAGGCAATTAACTACACACGCCTCTTCTCGGTTATTTAATTGGCTGCAAGTGAAATGTCTGTGGTCCTGCTGTGACTCCAGGGTCTTATTTGCAACCCTAGGGAACTGAGCTTGGAGGCCCTCCTGCGGAGGCAGTCATGGACCAGTTGACTCAACCTGACCTGCTTGGACACTCCATGGTGCTTCTCTGCTAGCCACTCTGGCTTCTGCTTCCCTCCAGATGCGCCCATCATGCCCACCCCTCCAACTGCCTCCAGAGTCCTCTTCATCCAAACAATTAGGTGGGATCACATAACCTGGCATTCTAGGCTATCTGCAGTTTGACCCATCTCACAGACCACTCGCAGCATAGTGTGGCACTCACCAATGAACACACTGCAGTGTATGATCACCACCCTTTTCTTAGACACTCTACTCCTACTGTTGCAACCTGACACCAGGGCTTCCCATACATCTGCATATGAGGCTGGTCTGTAGGGACTGATCCCCTAATCCCCTCTTAGAGGCATCTCCTGCTCTCTATGATGTGATGAGACATCTAGGGCTCAGATCGCAGGCCAGGAGTGCCCACAGCCTTTGCTAGCCTGCCACTTGTATTTTCTCCCAGAATGTTCCAAATGAAGCAACTACCATTTAGAATGTTGCTCCTGTCATTATCAACAGACCTATGCAAGGTTGGATTTCACAAAGGACTGTGGAAAACACCAACTACTATAGTGGAATGGGGTTACATATTCAATAATATGATTATTGAATACATACTATTATTGAATAATTTATTGAATACATAACCCCAAATGACAAATTCATATCAATGATTCATTTACATATAAAATAAAACATGCAATAAAAATTTACATTTCAATTTTCTACGTTTAAAATATTTAAAATGAAAGATACTTAAAAAACAACTTTAAAAATGTATTAGCAAAAGCCTGCCAATTGTCCTTACTTGGGAAAATACACTATTTATTCTGAGATTATGCCCTGCTTACATTGTAGGCATTAAAAAGTTCCTTTCTCCAGGAAATGATAAGGATAGTTTTTTTTTTTTTTCCAATTAAAAAAAAAAAATTGGCAACCCTGTGAGAGACTCTGAAGTTTCATTTTGAAGCTTCCCTTGCCCATGAAATCCAAAGTCTGGGACCCACTGGCCTGAGATCACACGTGGTTCTCTGGCAGCTGGTTCTTAGGCTGCTGGTTGGCATGGACTGTGCCTGAGTTGGAAACCCCTAAGGGTGCTTCTGAGCAAGGAAAGCGAGATGGCTAGGGAGGGAGGCAGCTTTGCGTTACTGTTGGCCGGAGGACCTTTAAAACTTAAAATATTTGAAAGTTAAGTAGTCAGGAATTTCAGTTTGGCACAAAAATCTCAAACTTGAGTTTACTTCTTCCCTCTTTTTTGGTCAGAGTTTACGTCTTACTGTATGGCTGATCGCCTGAACCCCAATCTCACAAACAGCCACAACCTCTGGCATTCCCTGGTACCACCCAGCAAAGCCCCATCTCAGAAGGAGTCTCCCAGATGCTGCACCAGCTGTCCAGTGCTGCTGGAGGAAATCTCCACCGCTGCAGAAAGGCCATCGCTCCACACCCTGGACAGCCCTCTCCACATCACCCACCTGGGTCCTCTCCTACTCCCTTTGGTGCCTGGTCTTTCCTAGCAGCTGCCTACCCCCAACTCCCTGCCGTTCAGCCCTGCAGGCACCTTGACTCCTAAATGAATGACCTCAGCTGCCTGCTCCTGCCCTCTTATTGATCTGCCAGGCTTTCCACCCTTCCATCTCTCCAGGGCCTGTCTCTGCAGCACGCCCAGGCTGTCCATCACCGCCATGTTCCACCCTCGCCCAAGTGTCTTCCAGCGTGGACTCCATGGCTGCCCCACGCTGTTCTGCGTATCTTAAATGTCTCTACTAGATTTTTTTTGGGGGGGGGTTAAAACTTTTTTTTTTCAATTAAAAGGGCATTTATGGTCATTCTAGAGAATATAGAAAGGTACAATGAGAAGTCTAACTGCCTGTAATCCCAACCCTGTGAAGTAACTGCTCTTAGGATTTAGGTGTGTCCTCCCCATAAACATACACAACTGTACAAGCTAATCACACGCTGCCATGTGGTCCTGGTGGAATGTTCTGTTGGTGGAAGACCCCAGGGGATTCATCCTTCAGTGGAAGTGGAAAGGATTCCAGTCCAGGTGGGCACCGAGGCACTGTTTTAAGTGCTGGGTGCCCCCAGAGGCCTTTCATGAAGATCTAAGGAGGTAGACAGGGGCTGCTGGCCCCCAGGTACATCCCATCCAGGCCTTTCTTGACTGCAAATAATCAGAGCTATCATTTTACAGAGGTGCCCAGACGGCTCTGGGGTCTGGGAATGGACAGCCACAGCACGTCCATCTGATCCGTCAGCCAGAGACTGACCTGTTGCACTGCCTTCCAGGGTGCCCCAAAGTCAACTCTCAAGGCAGGAGGAAAAGTGGGAAAAGGAAAAGGACTGGCCTCCTTGGTAAAGAAGAATAGCTGGCCTTAACAGGATAGCCAAAGCTCCCTTTTTCTTTCCTCCCACAGTCTCACTGCTGTGATAAGGGTGACAACAATAATGATAATATACAAAAGCTGACCAGTGTTGAGAACTCCCTGGATGCCAAGCATCGTGACAAGCCATCAACACGTGTCATCTCCACGTTTTCCAAAGGGTGGACACACGCCACTGAGCGGATGGTGGGTGGCACAGAAATAGGGATTTGTATCTATTGTTAACATGTATTAGAAAAACTACAGCACATCAAACCTCTGAACTCAGACTATGAATAAAATAGACTTCAAGAGAAAAACTGAGCAAGAAAGTTAATAGAAATGGCAAAGGTGGTCACTGATGCCTGAGGTCTGGGAAGACACTGTGTTACCTCACTGACTCCTCTCGGCAGCTGTTCTACCTACATGGAGGCCAAGGCACAGGGAGACCAACTACACCACATGCCTGACTGGTGGTGACAGGGATTAGGGCCCCGGCCTGTCTTGTCAGAGGTGGACCCCCACTGGCCCAGAGCCCTGCAAAGGAGGGTTCTGTTTCTCTTCCCCTTGCCCTTGATGCTGACACCCCCACCCCAGCTGCTATTCACAGAGCTCAAGGCAGATGCTCCAAGTGCTGGGCCATGCCACTGGTCATTGGGCATCCTCTCCTGACAAGCTTCCACTACCAGTCCTGTGTGGGCATCTCAGCTGGCACAGCTGGGCACAAAGTGGGTTGGGCTCATGAATGTCTGTGCCACTGCTGAACAAGAGGCCCCATTCCTGAAGAGGAGAAGATGGGGGGACCTGACCTGGGAAGTCTGCCTCGGACCTGGCACTCACAACTTCCTGAAGCCTCACTAGTCAGAATGAGCCGGGAATGGCAGGTCAGCAGCTTCCGGAGATGGGAACATGGGTGGCTTGTCAAGTCATACCTCACTAGGTCTGCTGTGTGTCAGCACAGGACTACGTGACCCACCTTCTGGCCAAAGCTTCCTCTGAGGCAGGGCGAGCCCAGACACACACTGTTGGCCCTGAGATCTGTCCCTGGCTTCCAGGAAGGATCGTCTTCCATCCCTTCTAAGGACAGAGCTGAGGTGCAGGGGCCAAATTACAGAGCAGCAAATGACAAGGAGAGATAGAAGAATCGGGTAAATCCCAAAGCAGGAATCCCCATCTCTGACAGGACCAGAACAGGAATGTGAAGAATTCTGATTCAGTGTGAACTAAAAATTACTGCTAATTAGAGAGCTATCTACCCCCTAGTAACGGTTACCCTAGTGTATTAATAATAAACTAGTGAGAATGGCTACCGTGAGCTGAGCTCCTGATGGATGTCACACCAGGCTTTTTCTGTATTAATGAGCTCCATGGAGTCCTCATGCAGCTCTCTGAGGCAGGCACTTCCTAGATGCGGGCACTGAGGACTAGCCAGGGTGTGTGGAGATGTGGACCAAGACTCTCTGTCCTTCGGTGGCTGACCTCCACAGAATTCTGTGGCTCTACAGGGCTGATGACTGGCACCAAGGGCCTTTTCTTTGCAGGAGTTTCTTCTATAGAGGATGTGCAGCAATTGTGACCGTGTCCAACACCTATTCCCTGGAGTGGTGTGTGCCCAGGATGGTTCACGGTTCTGCCTCTTGCACTGTCACTGTGATTAGTGAAGCCCACTGACCCTCTGTTATCCAGACCCTGGGCACCCTGGAGCACTCCTCATTCTCACTGGTGGCTTAATGGCCACAGTGCTCAATAAACACTTACCAGGCTGAGCAGGACCTGGGGTTCTGGCCTCTCTTCCCAGCTCTTCCTTACTGACAATGCAGCCACGGACAAACTGCTGCCTTTCTCTGTGGCTTAGTTTCCTCACTGATAAATGAGGGGCTTGGAACTCCCAGCTCGAACATTCAAGAACATTTTGATTCCAGAGATTGGAATGCTACACCACATAGAGCATACGTCTGTGGAAATGAACACATGTTCGCTACCCCAGAAAGGCCTCCTCATTCTTCAGCCATGGCCTAGAGCATCCCCGCAGAGCTGAGCCCTCCTGCCTTCTGACAGGGTTAGCTCTCCCATTGGAGGCTCTTACAGGCCCTTGGCCGCTCCTTTGTGATAATCAGTCACTTTGTAATTGAAGGACTCTAATCATACTGATATTAGTGGTTTCCATTCTCTGAGGGCTACCTGTGAGCTCAACGGGTATTATCTCCCTGAACCCCATTTACAGATGAGGGACCTGGGCTCAGAGATATTAAACAACTTGTTCAAGGTCAAATGGCCATATCCATCTAACCCCTTAGCCTCTACATGCTGCCTGCTCAACACATGCCCCTATCAGGCTGCAGGTCCAGCAGGGTCAGGGCCCACACCTGTTCTGCTCACACCATGTAGCTCCCCAGTGCCCAGCACAGGCTCTGCTCCACCTCAGTAATACTTCTTAAATGAAAGAAGGGGGAAAAAGATATATAAGTCAGAATCTTTCTGGTTTCCAGTGACAGAAACTCAACTGGTACCAGCTTCAAAAGGGAAAAGGACAGCAAGAACCCTGAAATGGCTCATGGGACCAGAGGCTGCAGCCGTATCCCAGGACAGCCCACTGGCAGGGTGGAGTGGGGGGTAGAGCTGGCAGCCTGCTGCCTGCACGTCTTGCTGTCACCACTCTTCATCGCTGCCCCTCTCAGGGAGTGACTTTCCCCCAGTCACTCAGCCTCTCCATGTGGCCCAGGTCAGCTACAGGCATCTGTGGTGTCATCCTGACAGTTCTACAATCAGGGAAGGGAGATCCTCTCTCCCCCGGCTTCGGAAAAACCAAACAATCCAGGCAAGGACTCCAGCTGGCCTAGAGTGGGCCACTAGTCTGGAGGGTGGAGGGTGGAGGGACAGGATACACAGTGGCCCAGGTGGGGCACTAGTCTGAGGCCGTGGTTGGGGCAGCAGGGTCACATGCCCTTCTCTATAATCAGGTGGTAGATCAGCAAAAAGAACAGCCATTTCCTTAGGCAACCTTGTCATACAGGCCATTATCTCAGTTACCCATGTATACTTTCAGCTTTTTGTCAAACTCAATTCCTATTAATTGTGGGGTAGTTAAAAATATACCCCTCTCCCAAGGCTGAGGTTAAAGTCTCTGACATGGGTCATTCCTGTGGTCATCTGTTCCCAGCCACCACTGAGGTTGCCTCTACACTTGAGACTCCTGGTTCCCATGTCTTGAGTCCCTGCCTCATCCCTCCCGAGAGGATGACAAGAACAGAGCCTGTGGTGATGAGAATCTAGAGCAGTGTTAGCGTCCACTGACTCCATGTAGCCAGAGGCAGAAAAGAGCTTGGGTTTGGAGTGAGCCAGACCTGAATCTAGTAAGACAAAGGTATTCCACCCAGAAAGCCAGGTATGCGTCAGGTCCTGTGTGATCACGATGAGGAAACGATGAAGGTGAGGTGATGGTGGGGAGTGCTTGCAAGTGCGGAATGCCTCTGGGGGCCAGGGCTGAGCTCAGGACTACACGTGTTTGTACTCACTGTATCCTGATGACAACCCTAGGAGAAGACTGTTTTAATTGCTGTTCCATAGACCTTGACAGTGAGGCTCAGAGAGGCTGAAGAGCTCTCCCAAGACACATAGTCCCATGCTGGGAGCTGGCATGCAAACTCCACTACTGCAGTGAGTGGTGGAGTGGGAAGCCTCTGGGAGCCCCCAGCAGGGTCCCAGGAAGAGGGTGGGTGCTCCGCAATGCTCACAAGCCTCTGGCTCAGCTCCTGCTTTGCTCTTTCCCACTCTCTCACTTCACCAAATCATCTGCTGCCATAGGCCTCCCCCTCCCTGGCTGGCAGTGCCGGCAGGTCTAATGCATTTGGGTCCCCCTTTGGGCTGCAGCCAGCTGGAGCTCAGCGGGCGCTTCTGCCCCTTACTGCCACTTCTCTCAGAGTGTGCAGAGACTTCTTGGGCAACCCTGGGCCTTTGGGCATTTGTGGAGGTTCAGGTGGCCAGACCACGGACTCACAACCTGGGGTCACTGGATGGCTGAGGTCGTTACTACTTTATTGAGGAATCCGGATCCACCAGGGGTATAAACACAAAATGTTTTCATTCCTCCAACACCCACTCCCCGACTATGCTGTGCTGCCTCCCCTTTCCAATTTTGGGCAGCAAGTCCCTAAATGAAATCTGGGCCAGATTCTGTAACTTTGCAGTCACTTTCCATTATTAGAATAGTCTCATTTCAGGAATTAACACTTGGTTCTCTTTATCTGAAAATTTGACTGAAATGCAATTTAAAGTTCATCTTTGTTCTCCTTGCGTGCCCCTCTCCCACAGTTATTTACGGCTCTGGGAGCTGGGAGGAGGTAGGACAGAGTTCTGCTCTTTACCAAGTCCCCTTGCCTTTGTCTTTGTAAACTTCCACCCCTACCCACTTCACAGACTCTAGCAGACCCTGGCCGGGGTCCACCCTCTCAAGCAAGATCTGCTCCCACAGGGGTTGTCCGTCAGTGGTGGGGAGGGCCCCTGGTCTGGTTCCCTCAGAGGTAGGTGGCTCCTGTCAAGCTGGTCCCCACAGAGGTGGTGATCTGGGTCTCCTAAGGTTGTCTTTGACTTTGTCCTGGCCCCTCCATTGTGCCAAAGGGCACTCTAGTCTTTCCTTGCCACAGGGGCACACGGCCCTGGTCCCTTCTCTGGGCTGGGTGTCCCTTGCTTGGTGTAGCGGCCACCTGGCTAGCCACAGCTCCAGCCCCTCTCCAGCCTCTGTGCCCCTTCACATGGGGCCACAGTAACTTCTTGGCCACAGAGACTGGAATGAGAGGGTGGAACCCACTTCTTCCCAGATACTCAGGTCCTTCCAAGTCCTCATGACCCCATGGGTTTCTGCTTTCAGAAATCTCTATACTAGAAACAGGCACCGGTTTCTATGTTCAATGTGACCCAAACTCCAGGGGCTATGTGACAATCTCCCTCCCCAGAGAGGCAGAGAGGACTGAAAGGACACGGCCCCTCTTCTTCCACGCTCCTTGGTGGGCCAAAGGTCTATAGCTCATCACATTCAAGTGTCCCAGGCAGCAGGCCCACCTGTCTCATCTCAGCACTACACTTGCTGCAAGTCTAGGACCCTCTCTCTTCCCCACAGTGCCCATCTTGGACTCACTGGGCCGGAGATGGGGTGGAGAAGGAATTGAGCATGGGGGCTGGGCAGGGAGCCATTACTTTGGTTTTATTCTAACAGACATTATATGATTACTCTCAGTTGTTTAGAAGCTCTCAACAGTGAGCTATGAGTTTTTAAAAATAAAGGGGTAAGACGTTTATTTTTATTTAATATAAGCAGCATGTTTCACAGAAACTGTATACATTGCAACAGTAAAAAAAAAAAAAAAAAAAAACCAAAAAAAAAGAGTCAGTTTAGGGAGCAAGACCTTGCTCTGTAACCCTGGAAAGATTTTTCTCTTTTCTAGGGCTCGGTTTCCTCATGTATCTAGTGGAGATTAGAATCATCACATCCACGGTGAGGAGTGATGGACAGGAAGAAACAAATTAACAAAGAGTTTCACATCATACTCAACTTCACAGTAGGCATGGCTGCTATTATTATTATTATTTTTTTTTTTTTTTGAGACGGAGTCTTGCTCTGTCGCCCAGGCTGGAGTGCAGTGGTGCAATCTCGGCTCACTGCAAGCTCCGCCTCCCGGGTTCACGCCATTCTCCTGCCTCAGCCTCCCGAGTAGCTGGGACTACAGGCGCCCGCCACTGCGCCAGGCTAATTTTTTCTATTTTTAGTAGAGACGGGGTTTCACCATGGTCTCGATCTCCTGACCTTGTGATCCGCCCGCCTTGGCCTCCCAAAGTGCTGGGATTACAGGCGTGAGCCACCGCGCCCGGCCGCTGCTATTATTATTGACAGACATTTTCAAAACCCAGAGCTAAGAGGAGGTAATGACATGGGTCTTAGGTGGGGAGAGGATCCAGTCCACTGGCTCAGTATCCTCCAGGCTGCTCCCAGGTCTGGAGAGGAGCCTAGCACAGTGCCAGGCACACAGCAGGCCTGTAACATGTATTTTGTTGAATGGGTAATGTCCTCTGAATTCCAGGATTCTATTTATCTGCTGCTTATCAGAGGTGTTCGGAATACAAATTTAAATTGCATTTAGTCTAGCAACCAAAAGAGACTGTGGGTCTTTAAAAAAAAGAAAGGAGGAGAGACCCCCCTGTGTGTGGAGGGTGGGCAGCCATCCCATCCTGGCCAGGCAGGAGCCGGCAGCTGTCTCCCGGCGCCTGCCGGAGCTGGATGGCGGCCGTGAATATTTTCTTTCTTACGTGAAGCTCCTCTCTGTGTGTGCTGAATCACAGCATTCACAGGGGGGAGCGAGAACAAGAGCATTTGCTAAGTGGATACTGGGCATTCCCCGGAGCAGCCTGGGAGGCAGGGGCAGGGGACCAGGCCGGGCCAACACTCAGTCAGGAAAGGAGCATCTGACACCCACAGTGGGTGCTGGGGGGCCCAAAGATGAACACTCTGACCACAGAGACCAGGCCCAAAATAGGCCGAGCGTCTGGGGTGTCAGCTGGGATTTGCCCCTTCCAGCAAGTCACGGCTTAAGCATTCTGTTTACCAAACGTTTCTGCACACATAGAAACCAGGATAGTTTTGGTTCCACGTTAAAGAAAATGGTGAGGGTACCCCCAGGGGGAATTTTGAGGTGTTGGAAGCTCCTCTGACAATGCAGGAAGGAGGGCCAAACCTGGGGCTGCCCAGAGCGAGCCTGGCAGAGGAAGAAAGGCAAGGGCGAGCCGGTGGGTGAGTGGGTGGCAGGGTGGGGCTCGTCCCTACTGGGTCCACCCCACCCACAGCCCTGGCTGGCAGGTAGCAGAAAGAGGGTGATATCTGCAGATGAAGGTGGCTCTGCAGAGGGGGATGCCACCTCAGCATGCTCTCAAGCTCGCTGAGTAAACAAAACCAGCTGAGTCTGTCAACTCAGTGAAGACTGAGCTGCGCTTCCAAGGGCTGCCAGGAAGAGGGGGTTTCCAGTGTCAGAAGCCTGAGGATCTTTCTTTCCCCACTTTCCCTCTCTGCTAGGCTGCCCTTCTCTCCCCTTGGGGGCTGGGGTTGAGGGTCGGGGGCACTGGGCAGGGCAGCCTCCCCGAGGTGCATGGTGCCTTCTCCTCCCATGCCCTCCTCATGGGGCCACGCCGCTCTCTCCACAGGCTCCTTCCCTGCCCCTTTGTGGAGGTGGGAGGGGAGAGAGTTAATGTTTACCATGTGCCAGCCACGCAGTTAAGCACCTGACATGTACACGTCCTCAATGGTCATGAGAACTCTATGAAGTTGGTGCTTTTTCATCCCTGCTTTGCAGATGAGGACAATTGAAGCATAGAGAAGTGACATGAATAAGGGCACACAGCTAGCATGCAGTGGGGCTGGGATTTGGACCTGAAAGTCTGGTTCCAGAGCCCACAGTCTATCTATTCCAATACACTGGCCTTCCTGGAAGGGTGAGGATGAGGAGGAGGATGATGATAATGAAGAGAAAATTAAGTACTTACTATATGACAGGCGCTTTGGATATTTTACGTCATTTAATTCTCATGGCAACCTTATGAAATATGGGTATTATTTTTATAATCCCCAATTTAGAAAAGGAGAAATGAGGCCCATGTTAAGTTACTTGCTCAGGGCCATTCAGCTGGGAAAGGCAGGCCCAGGGTTCAAACCCAGGTCCCTCTGACGCTAGTACTCAGCACTGCACCCTGCACTCATCTGTGACAGCAGTGCTGACTGAGCACCCGCTGGTGTGTGTCAAGCACCGTGCTGGGCACTGGAGACCCAAAGGCAATGAGGTGGCCGCTCCGCCCTTACAGCATGCTGGGGAGGGAAGAACACTAATCCCACCATCGTGTCAATAAACCTAAAATTCCAGGGCGAAGCAGAAGTATACCTAGTCTGAGCCGTGCTTCCGGTGTTTTGTTGTTATGGTGGTAGGTGATTCACAGAAGTAATTTCTGCAAGATGATTTATTACCTTTTTCCAATGTACCTTTTATTTCCTTTTCCGTATCAGGAAAGCAACTGGAAATCAGGGACATGTTAATGAAATCAGTCGAAGGATTTGTTTCACATTCAGACATCACAATGTGGCTTAAACGCTATACTTTCCCAGGGTCAATGACAGAAGAGGGAAAGGGCAAGACAGCGAGCTCCCAGGAAATGCCTGCAAAAAGCCAAACCACATTTTTCCTGCATGATACGTAACCAGCATCTGCACTCAGAAACAGCTCTCAGATGCAGGTCATGGTCACTGCCAGCCCAATCCTGACTCTCCTTCGTGGCAAACTCCTCTATCTCCAGGACTGGTTGCCACAGCAAGGGCCTCATGTGAACTTGTTAGAAATGCAAATTCCCGGGCCCCACCCCAGATTTACTGAATCCGAAACTCGGGGAGTGGGGCCCAGAAAACCTTTAACAAGCCCTCAGTTGATCTTGAAGCGCAAAAGCTTGAGAATCACTGACCTGGGACGGGCTGAAGTGGTGAGCACAAGGACCCGCCACTGACTGGGTGCCTGCTACGTGTATCTCAAGCACACACCTCCACACACATCTTGATCCTACAGATGAGGACATGAGGGTCGGGAACCTCCCTAAGTTGCCCAACCTCGCACTGCTGGGAAGCTGTAGAGACTGAAGTCTGTTAAGAGTGTGGACTCTGGGTCAAACAGCCCATATCTAAATCCTGACTTTGCTGTTGACTGGCTGGGTAGACGTAGACTCCCTCACCACTCTGAGCCTGAGCTACTGCATCAGTTAAAATGGAAGGCGGATGAAGAGAACTTCTCCTGAGAGGCTCCGTTTTTGAGGACTCAATGAAGTAATCCATGCAGGAGGCCTCCCCGGTGCCAGGCATGTGGTGAGTGTGTAACAGATGGCAGCTGTTGCCTATTACATAAGAACAGAGGTCTTGCAAGCCCCAAAGGCCTGTGAGTACCCAAAATTGATGTGATCAAGTCCAGGCAGTGAGTCTCAGTTACTTTACTCACAGGAGAGCCCTTTACTAGTTTAGTGACCAGTTATTTTTATTTACAAATAACTCTTGTCAGATTTCTGGAATCTCAGCTGGGTGAGAAGCAACAAATCAGGAGAGGAATGAGAGGCTGCTAGGAAAGTCACAACAAACACGGCTGCCTGGGGCTTACAGGGCTCCTGTCAACAGTGCCCTCCACCCCCACAGCCCACAGTCAAGCTAGTCTATTCAAGACGACTGAGTCACCAAGGAGCTGCCAATAGTGTAATTAGCCAAGTTTATGGAGGCGAGTGCACATATGCATGTGTGGGTCTGTGCAGAAACATAACAAGAATGAATATAAATTTTAAAACACTGTATGTTTAAAGAGAGAACCCTGTAGCTTTCTAGTCAATTCAATTGTCTAACACGACTTGGTCCCCAGGGCCTGGAGAGCTGAGCCTTCTCCATCACATAGGCAGATAACTCAGAGGTTGCAAGGGCAGGCTTCTGGGTGCCAGACTGGCCAAAGGTCAATACTGACCCATTGTGTGATCCTGGACAAGTCCATTAACTTGAGCCTCAGTTTCTTCATCTGAAAGCTGGGGAATAATAAAAGAACCTACCGTAGCTCACAGGGTTGTTGCGAGGATCAATGAGTGCTCAGTGAATATCATGAATTATTTTTGGATGTCAATACATGCACTGTCTTTCCATAAGCCTGCTTTCCACTATGTCAAAAGGACTCTTTTCTTTGGTTAAGCAGACTTCATATACCAGCTGCAGGCAAAGGAAAAGGCAGAGAAATACTTCTTTGGCTAAAGGACTATCAGTAGTGAGGCTCTATGGCAGTGGTTCTGGGCACGCTGACAGATGTGCAAACCAAAATGGGACAACTTAAAGGAAAGATGTCCGGACCCAAGTGTGTGACCTTCAGAGGACCCAAGTGTATTAGAAACCCAAGATAACATGGCTTCAAATTACTAAAGGAAGAAAGCCAGCATTTACTGAGCACTAGGACATCTGTACTCACACTGACTCACTCTTTACTCCCGGCCATCTTGGGAAGATGATCTTACTATCTCCAGTTCTTAAATGAGGAAACTGAGACTCAGGGAGGATAGGTAAATTTCAGAAGTTACAGGGCTAGTAAGTGGTGGAGGTGGAATTCAAACCCAAGCCTAGCTGACTCCTATCACTCGACCAAGTCACTTATGGTCCAACAGGGAGGGAGCTGGTGACACACGTGTCCTCACTTGCTCTCTACCTTCTCACTTCCTGTGGGCACCTGCCACAGGCCAGCCCTAACCCAAATCCAGAAAGTAAGAGAGCCCACAGAGGCAATCCCCACAGCCCAGCCAGCGTCTGGGCACAGGGCACGGTACCAAAGAGCGGATCCCGGGAGCAGATGAAGAATACTGAGCAGAGAGGAAAAACAGGTCCCTGCCCTCCAGGGTTCCAGGCCTCACAGCCAGGATTATCCGGCCCAGCCCAGAGAGGGAAGAGGGAGGGCGGTGGGGTAGTCTGGAGGCTGGCAGGGCTGAAACAAGCCTCCTGCACTGGCTGCCTTTACTCCCTGCAGGGCCTGTGTGGGCGCCCCTGAAACCCCCAACATCAGACCTACTAGTCAGAAAGCTCCTTGCCAGCAGCCCCTGTTGTCCAGTACCAGCACCTCTGTCTGGGGTGACCACACCCTGCTCTCATTCCTGGGAAGCTCACTCTATCAGGCTCTTGCCAGAAGCCCTCGTTTATCTAATCAGCTGCCTCCTTGGGTCCCAGGAAAGATACACAAGGTCAGCAACAGCTTGGCTGCTCTTTGGATTGGGAATTTTAGCAGGTATCTGTGTAAGGGGGTTGGAATCCTCCCCCACTGACTATAAAGCTGCCCTCAGTACCTTGTCTCCTGTTTGGGATATAGGTCCTGTCTGGTACAGACAATGTTCCAGAGGTGACAATATTTTTTAAAAATTTATATTGGATGGGAATTATTTTAAACAGCTTTGGAAAGTTTCTATGAATTTTTCGCTATGAAGAAACAAAGAAAACCAGCAAACGAAAATTAAATCTCTTCTCTTGCCAGTCCTCAGTCTCCCCTCTTGGGGATGGGGCCATGCACCAGCTATGGTATGAGACAACCGGACACGCCTTAAAATACTGTTACGAGACAAAATGAAAACCAGTCAGCTAAAACTCTCAGCAAATTGTCTTTGGGCAAATTGACCTACAGCCCAACTCTGGTGCTCAGATGGAGCTTAATACGAATATGTGTTGGCTGTTAGGTGACATCCACACTTGAGGAGAGGTGCTGTCCTCACGGTCCCCCGGCAAGTGAGTTCAGAAGTCACACGTGAGCTAACAACAGGCTCTCAAAGCTGCTTTGTACCCGAGCATGCATCTTGTTACTTTTGGATATACTTGTTTGGCCAGCATTTAACAGTCACAGTGTCCTCAAAGGGCTTTCTGTGGTGCCTGGATATCCTTTGTGACACTGGACAGTAGCACCACCTTAGAATCGTCCCACAAGTCCAAGTCTCCTAACCTCTCCTCACCAGAGCCAGGGAACATGTGGTTCCCCCGCCCGGCATGGTGCGGAGAGTCACAGGACCTGACCACGCGCCTTCAAGAGAGGAGGGGACCAGCTGGCTCACACTCAGTCTAGTGGCAGCTGTTTTATTAAATCTGGACCGATGGAGGCTTCTGGCAGTTCCACAGGCTTCTTGATGCTTGGACACTCCCCTAGACCTTTCCAAGGCCAGTTGACCAGGAGAGGAGGGGCTCTGCCTTTTGGCTCCTCAGCCATAGGCCAACCTCACTGGGGCCTTGATGACTAAAACGGCCACACTTCCTTGAATCTGACAAGTCATCAACTGTAATGCATCACATTCTAGTAAGAAAGAATAAGTACCGCCAATTAGACCATGACACACCACTGATGGTGAGAAGCATCTTGATTGGTCAGAGACCTTAAAACAAGAAGCAGCATGCTGGTATTAAACAAGAGCAAATTTTAGCACTGTTCACGATAGCAAAGTCTTGGGACCAACCCAAATGTCCATCAATGATAGACTGGATAAAGAAAATGTGGCACATATACACTATGCAGCCATAAAAAAGGATGAGTTCATGTCCTTTGCAGGGACATGGATGAAACTGAAAACCATCATTCTCAGCAAAGTAACACAAGAAGAGAAAACCAAACACCACATGTTCTCACTCATAAGTGGGAGTTGAACAATGAGAACACATGGACATAGGGAGGGGAACATTACACACCGGGGCCTGTCGGAGTGTGGAGGACTGGAGGAGGGAGAGCATTAGGAGAAATACCTAACGTAAATGACAAGTTGATGGGTGCAGCAAACCAACACGGCACATGTATACCTACGTAACAAACCTGCACGTTGTGCACATATACCCCAGAACTTCAAGTATAATAATAATAATAAAAACAAAAACAAGCGCAATTTTTTTTTCAGGACAATTGTGTTCCTCCCAGCTTTGATGCAGATTTTAATCCCAGTCCCATTATTTCCTAGCTGTGTGGCCTGGTACAAGGAACCTCACTTTGCTAAGTCTCAATCTTTTTGTTAGTAAAACAGAATAGTAATATTTCACTCATAGGGTTTTAAATGAAGTGATACCTATAAAATATTAAGCTCAACATCTAGCACATCACAAGTAGCTACACACTGTGCTCCAACAAGGCTTGTGAGGACAGTACACCTCTTTCATCTTCTAGTGCTCAGGTGGTACATTGAGATGTACCAGCCTGGGATCCTGGGGTTGAAGTTTCCCAACAGACTATGATCAGAAGCAGGGAGGACAGACAACTGGATGAAGGACGACCAACCAACAAGGCTTATGGCAGAGTACCAACAGCAGCAGGGGTACGGAAGGTTTTGGTGAGAAAACAAATTCAGCTGGGATATGGGGTTCCAGTTCCTGAAATGGAGGAGTAGATTGTTTTGAACAACTACTCTGGTCAATAACAATTACAAACTCTGGACCAAAAAATAAATAAATAAATAAATAAAGACCTGCCTGAAATCACTGGAGAAGGAAAGCACACTAGAGCATTTCCCAGTTCATGGTGACACATGGAAGAATGAATCTGAAACAGAAAGCAGTAGTCTTACTGTCTAGGAAGATGGGAAAGAGGTTGGACTTTGAGGGTGGAAACTGAGTGGGGAAATGCCAGAAAAGACAGAACTACAGAAGGGGAAGCCCCAAAATTACTACACCAATTCCCCTCAAATCCTTAGCTAACTCCTAAACCGTATACACATAGAGAGACTCCAACGAGCATGACAGAAAGCAGGAGCAGAGAGGAAGAGGTCTCTGCAACTGCCTGGAGGCTGGAGTTTGGGGTTCAAGTCCTGCCAAGTCAAAGCAGCTTAGCAAATACTTAAGGCATTTGACTTAATCCCAGAAAGGTCATGCTTTACAAGTAAGCCTAGGACTAAGAGTTATGCCCTAGCACTACTGGCAGAACCAAAATAAACCTATATAAACAAAGTATAAAAACCACGCCCCTACAAGATCAGGTAATTTAACTGCCTGCTGGAACACAACACAACACAACATTCTTTAGAGGAAGACAAGAAAATACAGAGTGTCTTTAATGTATCATCCACAATGTCCAGTATACAATAAAAAAGTATAGACATGTGAAGAAGCAGGACAATATGACCCATAATCAAGAAAAAAAAAAAAAGGCAGTAAAATCAGACTCACTAATGAGCCAGATGTTGGAATTAGTAGGCAAGGATTTTTAAATGGCTATTATAAATATGTATAGGATTTTCAGAACATGAAAGACAGAATGAAACAGTGGATATAGAATCCCAGAAGAGAAATGGGAACTATAAAAATAAACCAAGTGAAAATTCTAGAACCAAACATTATAGTATCTGACATAAAATACTTTAGATGAAATTAACAGCAGATTAGATGCTGTAGAAAAAAGGTTAGCAAATGTGAAGACAGGAAGGAGAAGTGATCCAAACTGAAGCATGAGACGAGAAAAGATAAATAAACAAATGAAGCTTCAGTGACCTGTGGAAGAACAAGTGTGTAACTGGATTTCTAGAAGGAGAGGGGAGAGATAATTGAGCATAAAAAATATTCAAAGAAATAATGGCTAAAAATTCTCTCCACATCCCCAAATTTAGTAAAAACCATATAAGTCCAAGAAGCTCAGTGAACCCACACGGAATAAATGCAAAGAAAACCACACTTAGTCACATCATGGTCAAACTGCTAAAAAATCAAAGATAACGAGAAAATCTTAAAAGAAGCCAGAAAATAAAAGATCCATTATGGATACAGGAACAACAATAAGGAAAGCAGTTGACTTCTCATCAGAAACAATGTTGGTCAGAAGACAATGGAAAGACATTTTAAAAGTACTGAAGGTAGCAGGGAGTTGGGGGTGGGGTGGGGTGGGGTACGGGAAAGAGTCAGTTTGGGATGTGTGAAGCTTCAAATACCGGTGGCACTCTGACACTGCAAGATACAGCAAAACTGCCCCCTCCCAAGTACATCCCTCTAGAACACAGTATACCTACATCCCCTGACCCACCGCTCCTTATACATACAGAGTCTCCCTGTAGACCATCCCACTGTTTCCAACAGAAAAAAAACTGTAACTGTCAGGAAGGTGGTAAGACATGAAATCATTCTTACCAACTGTGTCACTTACATGAAGAAACTTTGTATTCTACCACCACGTAAATGTCATGCATTTTTCATCCTGATAAAAACTATAAAAAGGAAAGGAAGATTCACTTCTCCTCAAATGCTTTAGTCACAGGACGCTTCTGTCTGATAGGCAAGTGGAAACGTGGGAACGGTGCTCCTCAAGGAGGTCACAGGGACACTGAGATCCAGGAGTCACCAAGTGAGAAGTGTGCTGGAGAGGATCAAGAGGGGAGTGGGGAGAAGTCTGAGGGCAGGAGCAGAAGCAACAGCAGCAATTTCCTGAGCAACCACTAAATGCTGTAGCCAGGCGCAGGGCCAAATGCTTTAGCCCCATCATCTTACTCAATCCTCACAGTAACCCCGGGAGTAGTAGTATCCCCTTTTTTTACAAGTGAGGAAACAAAGTTTCAGAGAGAATAAGAAAGTTGCCCAAGATTAGTGAGAGAGGGGATTTGAGCCCAGGTCTCTTAGACTTTGAGCCATGGTTCTTCATCCTCCTCCAGGCAGCAGTTGGTTTATTCACTCCTCTGCACTGGGCTACACGAAAGGAGGGCTCTACATGGCCTGCACACACCCCTGCCTCAGGGTACTCACAGACCAGTGAAGGAAGTAACAGAAACTACAAGAGCTTTCTGTTGAGCCTTGTACTAAGCAGTGTGCGTTACACTTAACATATCACTTCTTCATTTTCACAACAGCTCACAGCCCTGTGAGGGAGATCCTCATATCACCCCCATTTTGCAGATGAGGAAAGTGAGGGTCAGAGCAACCAAATGGTAGAACTAGAATCCGACTCCTGAGTTCCCCAGTGCCCAGTGCCACTAATTTTGACTGCCCGATGCCACCAGTGGGGCGGGAGGTGTGCAAAGACACCCTGGTTGCTCCTCCTCCACTGAGGGGATCCTAAGAACTTTGAATCGTGAAAACAACTTTCTTTTAGTAACCAAGGGGCTTGTGCTGGGCTTGTTCCCAGAGGGTGCGAAAGTCCTAGGACCTTTGTCTGTAGCTCACATTAATCCAGTCTCCACTCAGTAACTAATGTAGCCTTTAAAAAATAAAACTAACAGTCTCAACACTGTCTTGCTCAAAACCTTTCAGTGGCTCCTTACTGTCTTTGGAATAAAGTACCACCTCTCTAACAAGACCCCATCTTCTCTCCTCTCCTCAGCCACAATGTACTTCTCTCAGCTCCTCTAAAGGGCTCCCTCCAACTGCTCTTGCCTGAGTCTGTCCCAGTTACTAATGCTGTGTAACAAACCACCACCGAAAGTGCGCAGCCGAAAACCACCATCTTATTATACCCATGGGGCCTGTGGGGCAGGAATCTGGAGATGAAACAGTGGAATGGCTGTCTCTGCTCCCCAGTGTGTGGGGCCTCAAAAGGAAGACTCTGCAGCTGACAGTGATGCAGCATCTGGGGTGACTCTCTGACTAGGGGCTAGGATCATCTACAGGCATCTTTCCTTGCTCACGTGTCTGCGGCTGATGCTCCTGTCAGCTGGGACCTACACTGTGTGTGGCCTCTACACCGTGGCTGCTGGACTTCTTAGGCTCCAGCTTGGCTCGGGGCTTCAAAAGACAGTGCCCTGGTGAACAGGGCAGAGACTGCACTGCCTTGCCTTTCCCAGCCTCAGAAGTCAGGTGGTGCCACTTCCACCACATTCCTCTGGTCACAAGCAAGTCACAAACCCTCTTGGCTTCAAGGCGAGGAGCAGGGACCTCACTGCTCCATGGGTGAAGTGTCAGGGTCTCCTTGGGGACTGGGAGAGATTGCTTGGGCCATCTCTGAAAGAAGAATCTGCCACAGGGTTGGGAGGGGTGCCTGGTGGTGGGGAGGATGCCTAGGAGCAGAGAAAGTCCCATTAAAGTTTTTCTCCCAGTTTGTTCCCAAACGTCATCACCACCATTATCACGAAAACCTTTTTAAAAAAGCAAAGATACCACCAGTATTTCACATGTTCTTGTCCAAGCAGAGGGGCAAACTTGTACCCTGGGGCTCCCTTCCTGGTGCCTGCCATCCTCCTACTCTCTGTATCCCCGCAGGGTGCCCGGCAGCAGGCCTGTCCTCCCGCACTGACTGTGCCTTCTCCCAGGCTGCCAGTGCCGACGCGTCTGGAAGCTGCTTGCGTTGTGGGGTCCAGTGCCATCCTCTCCTTTCTTACTCTGATTCTGTCAACGTTCACAGAGCTGCACCTACGTGGCTGGCTCCATGCTGAGGACTCTGCTGGAGTTCCAGTGTTTGTTCCTAGAACAGCCCAACAGGAGGTCACATTTTGATGAAAACACAGGCTAAAGAGGATCACAAAGCAGAGGTCTGGGAGCAGGAGACCCTTGATCCACCCATCTCCAGAGTCCTAAACTCAGTTCAAGGAGGTGTCCTTGACACTGTGCCAAGCTCCGTCCCACGTGACCTCACAGAGTCCTCGCTGCAGCGGTTGCAGGTAGATTACTAGTATTAATTAGCTCATTTACTGATGCATGGAAGGGATGCCCAGAGAGGAGAAGTGAATTAATCAAAGTCACTCAGGTGTGAAGTGACAGCTTTCCTCCAGTGCTGCCTTCACCCTCAGCCTGTGGTAGTTCCACTGTCCTAAGTCACTGCCTCCTGCTAACTTTGAGCAGCTCCGATGCCACAGCTTCTGTGTGGACAGCCTTGGACTCCCTTCCCCAGGGTTTAGAGATGAGAATGAGGCCTCCACGAAGGGCAGTTGATGGGGAGAGGCGCTCTGGGCTGAGCTGCCCCGCCCGCCAGCCTGGGGCTCAATGGGGCAGTGCCCAACGAAGCATCCAGGGGGAGGACCCGCTGCCTGCTGCTCGCACGCGGCTGCACGCACAGCTGGAGCGGATCTAAACCCATTCCCTGAGTCAAAGGGAAAGCGCTCCGCCTCGCAGCACGCGGGAGCTGCCTGAGCTTTGGGGAGAGGGCGGGCCAGGGAGCAGAGCTGGCCAGGCTGCCCGTGCCAAGGAAGGAGGGGGCCTGTCGAGGCCGCCAAAGCGGGCTGGGCGGGAGGGGCCAGGCCAGCTGGGGCTGGAGCTCGTGTGACATCACCGGGCGGCCCGCCTCTGTCTGGGGCTGAGGGGAGGCCCGGAGCCTTTCTGGGGCCTGGGGGATCCTCTTGCACTGGTGGGTGGAGAGAAGCGCCTGCAGCCAACCAGGGTCAGGCTGTGCTCACAGTTTCCTCTGGCGGCATGTAAAGGCTCCACAAAGGAGTTGGGAGTTCAAATGAGGCTGCTGCGGACGGCCTGAGGATAGACCCCAAGCCCCGGACCTGCCGAGTGTGGCACTGAGGCAGCGGCTGACGCCACTGTGAGGGAAAGCAGGTTGTGAGCAGCCCCGCAGGATCCCTGGCCAGTCCTGGCCCCAGCCTCTGCCGGAGCCCTCTGTGGAGGCAGAGCCAGTGGAGCCCAGTGAGGCAGGGCTGCTTGGCAGCCACTGGCCTGCAACTCAGGACCCCCTCCAGAGGCCATGGACAGGCTGCCCCGCTGACGGCCAGGGTGAAGCATGTGAGGAGCCGCCCCGGAGCCAAGCAGGAGGGAAGAGGTAAGGGGCCAGCTCTGCGGCCATGAGAGGCAGGGGCGAGAGGCAGCCGCTGGCCCCGTGGCTAGGGCTTCCAGAACCCTGATCCTCCAGCTGGGGGTGTGTGCAGCTGGATCTCAGAGGGTCACTCCCTGCTATCACTTGGAGCCAAACAAGGCATGTCCGGGGCAGAACCTGTGGACACTGAGTGGTGTTTGGGGGCACGTGATCATGGGCTGGCATCTTGAGGACTTCATGAGTAAGCCTCACTCTCCTCCTTTGGACAAAGGGCCTTTGGGGTGCCGGCCGGCAGCTCCCGGCATGGCAGGGCAGCTGGGAGTGTGCGTGTGTGTAGGTGTGTGCTTAGAGGGCAGCGGACTGAAGAGCTGCAGAAGGCAGGGGTGGCCCAAGGACTTGGGTAGTCACTTTGAGGCTTTGGATTCCTATGCCCCCAGGTCGGGACAATGTGAGGCAAAGGCAAGCGCTGTGCTGAGGCGCTGGGAGCCCCTGCTCAGAGTTACGGGAGCTGGGCTGCCTCTGCTCACACCCTCCAGCTGGCGAGGAGAGCAGAGGCACCCAGCACGGGAAGGGACACATCACCCAGGGGCTGCTGCACTGGATGGTACCCCGGGTCTCCAACTGAATGGATGTGGCCAAGATACAGGGAGGATGCGGCTTCCCTGGTACACCGGCAAGGGGACAGCAGGGGCTCCACATACCAAGTCGCCTGAAAGCTCTAAGTATTAGATAACATTTCCAAACAAATTCTTCACTGATCCTTCCCTTCTCCTTCTGTGATGTGTGTGTCATGGGTCAGCTCTTGCCTCTGCTGTAGGATTATGAGAGCTCCCAGAGGCCAGTTAAGTTACTTGGAAAAGGATCTTCTTTCACCCCAGTCTCTGGGGAAAGTTGAGAATGCCACTTCCGAAGCCGGCCAAATGCTCCCCACATGTATTTTTCCAAATGGAGGCAGAGTAGGGTAGTGCTCATGAGCTGGCTTCAAATCCCAGCTCTTCTACCTACTAGCCAATGGCTCTGGCAGAACACGTAGCCTTTCTAAACCTCAGTTTTCTTATCTGAAACGGGATAATAGTGCCCAGGTGGTAACAATGGCCAGAGAACAACAGCTAACACTTATATTGCACTTACTCTATGTCAGACTCAACTTGTAGAATCCTCAGGACCACCCTATAGCACAGGCATTATTATTTATCCCCATTTTACAGGTGAAGAAACTGAGGTAAAGTAATGTGCCCACGGCTACATGGCTAGTAAGTGCCAGGACCAGGACTCGAACCCAGTGGTGTGGCTCCGGAGCCACTCAACCACACCCTACTGCTTTCTAGGAGAAAGCCAGGCGCCCATGCCTAGGAAGGCCTTGGCTTAGTGCCTGGTGTGCAGCAAACCCTGAGCAAACCTTGGTCACTGATAGTTACAAACCACAACAATCAGGATTGGCACAGAGGGAAGGGAAGAGCAGAGACCTGAATTTTTTTTTTTTTTTTTTTTTTTTGAGGTGGAGTCTCGTTCTGTCACGCAGGCTGGAGCGCAGTGGCGCGATCTCGGCTCACTGCAAGCTCCGCCTCCTGGGTTCACACCATTCTCCTGCCCCAGCCTCCCGAGTAGCTGGGGCTACGGGTGCCTGCCACCACACCTGACTTATTTATTATTATTATTATCATTTTTGTATTTTTACTAGAGACGGGGTTTCACCATGTTAGCCAGGATGGTCTCAATCTCCTGACCTCGTGATCCATCCACCTCAGCCTCCCACAGTGCTGGGATTACAGGCATAAGCAACTGCACCCGGCCAGAGACCCAAATTCTTTCCCTGTTCTGGACATATCCTGCTAGAGTTTTCAGAAAATCACACAAGACAGAGATAATACTGTGGCTACTACCATGGTCCACACTGGAGGGCTTTGCAGGAGCCTGAGGAGAGAGGGGGTTTTACGTCTGGGGTTTGGGTTTGAGGCCACCTGCAGCGTGCCTGCATCCTAGAAGTCCATACTAAGAAAAAGTGCAGACATATTAACAAAAGGATCCAATACCAACTTTACAGGAGGAAGGTCATCCTGCTTCCCACATGGGCACTGCCTGTCTGCCTACTGATTTCCCCACCAGAACCACAGGGGATAAGAAAATGCAGCTACCTTAGTGCTGTGGGAAGCTCACAAAACCAGGAGGATCCATAGTCAGGTCTGCCCCGGAGTTGCAGAGGAAGAGGCGAGGAATAGCCATCACCAAGTCTGGCACTATGGTGGCCATGTCTGGTGGATCTTACACCAGACAATACTGAAACATCTTAGCCCAGGAGCGGAGCTTCTGTCCTGCGGCCCCCTGAGGTTCCAGTGCTCTTGGAAGCATTTTGAAAAGGTGACATCAAGTATTTTGCTCTCTAGCACAAGGCCTCTGGGGCTACTGAAGCCACAGGTTTCCCTGCTACAGTCTGGAACCATGGTGGCTCACTGTCTTCTCTGGGTAGCTCAGACTGAGCAGAGGCTCTGACTGACTTCATGAGCCTGGCAAAAAAAAAAAAAAAAAAAAAAAATGGGACTACTTACTTAATGAGGCAGTCTGGGTGGAACAGACAAAAATGTGTAACGCACATGGTCCAGCAGGGGACTACATGTTATTGCTAAAGCTCACGGGCAGAGCAAATAAGCTGTTCCTCCATCTGGCCCTCCATCCCCCAGTGATTTAGGAAGTACCCACTGGGCTAAGTAAGGCACATACATTATGTCATGTCATCCTCATCACAACACTACATGGTAGGTTCTAGTTTTAGCATTCCATTTTACAGATGGGAAAATTAAGGCTCGAGAGGTTAACTTGCCCAAAGTCACACAGTTACGTGATTATGTGCAACTGGAACCCAGCTCTGTCTAGCTCCAAAGTCCCTGACTTCCTCTCACTTCAGTGCCTCAAGATGCCTCAACTTCTCTTCTCCTCACTGTCACTGGGTCCCTGCCCAGTGTCCTCAGCGGCCACATCTGCTCTGGTTGCTGTTCTATCGAATGCTGAACCAAACCCTCTGAAAACCTTGGGCTTATCAACTTTAGCGCACCCCTTGCTCTTCATGGAAGCCTACCTCTGAGGCAAAATAGGCATGACTGTTACCCTTAGAGATGAGCCTCAGCACACTTAGAAGGGTACCTGTGGTAATACGGTCAGGGACAAGAGGAACTGAGCTTCGAAACCAGGTTGGCTGACTTGTTCCACGTGCCTGGGTGCTCTGCGATACTGTCTCACCACATCAGCCCCAGGAAACTCCGTCCCCAGCTCAGTGGGCGCAGAGCCTCACTGGTCCATGTGACTTAGATACTATTGATGTGCTTTCTACATCCGTACTTGGAGGCTTCTTTAGGACTGAAGAATCAGAGCTCAGGTCATCATCTACACTGGGCCACACCTGAGCAATTTCTGAAAAAACATCAGGGAGATGGCAACGGGTAGCTACAATAGAACAAACATAACAGACAGCAGCCCTGCCAAAGCAGGTACATTCAGCATCTGGCCTCTCTGAATCACAGCCCATTTAATCTGGAATGGTCTCAATTGACAGCAGGCAGATGGGGGAGGGGCTCTGCTTCATACAGCCCACAGCCCAGCAGGACTGGGCAGACGGTAAATAATCACACACACACACACAACTGTGTGAAAGCTGTAAAGAGGTGGCACAAGGAGCTAAGAGGGTCCTCAAGGTGGGTGGTGCTGCCCCATCTTACAGAAGTGGAAACTGGGGGTCAAGGTGCAGCACCTCTCCCATGGTCTCTCCACTCACGGGCCAAAAAGCGAAGATTGAAACCCAGACCTGTGCTGGTCCCACCCCAGCCTGCTGCCATCCTGGACCACCACACTGTGGCAATCTCAAGAAAGAATCAATTCATTGAATGGCATTTCTTTTTTGTGAATTTATATAAAACACCCCAAATAGAAGAGTTATTCAGCCACAGGCAGCTTGGAGTTTGTGGTGATACACAGGTCATGTCAGAAGCCTCATTCTGGGGGTAGTTTCTATGACAAAGCTGTGTTCTTTCACATGGACTGTAAGCCATATGACTGAGTGTTGGGGGTTAAAACATTATGATGGCCTGTTACATGTACACATCAATCATGAGCCACATTTTGGTCCCAGGAATGTTAAAATGTTGGGTGTGGCAGGAGAATCGCTTGAACCCAGGAGGCGGAGGTTGCAGTGAGCTGAGATCGCGCCACTGCACTCCAGTCTGGCGATAGAGTGAGACTCCATCTCAAAAATAAAAAAATAAAATGTTGGGTGTGGGAAGCCAGGCCTCTCACAACTGAGCTATTGTGTCAGTCCATTCTCTGCTGAAATCAGCCTGTCTGGGGCCAGCAGCCCCAGAGCCTCAGCATCCCACTGCTGCCTAGTTGTCCAGACAGGCAGTACCAAGACCACCAAGGAAAAGCCCAGAATGGACTCTGTTCTTATCTTCAAGAGATGCCTGAGGACCTGCCCAGCTCCAAGAATCCTTAAAGTCCTGCCTGAGGTGGTCCCACTCCTACCTCCATGAGGGAGAGGTTGTGTCTGTCTCAGTTACTGCCAAATCTCTAATACCCACTCAGGGCCAGGCAGGAAAGAGATCTGTGGAATGAATGAATCAATGAAGCAAGCCTCAGACCCAGGCTCTCAAGCAAGCAAGCTTCTCTACCCCAAGGTGCCACACCATTCCCCTCTCTGTTGTCCAGCCAAGGGCTTTTCTGGGGTTAGGTCAGGTGCCCCACAGCCCCCCAAGTTTCCCCATCTGGGCACGTATCTCTTTGCAAAACAAATGCCTAGTCTCTGTCTCACCTACTACCGTGGACCCCTTGAGGGTAAGGACCTCACCCACCTTGTTCCTGTTCTACCTCCAGCCCCTGGCACAGTGGCTGGAAGAGGAGAAATGATTGGGAAATACGTGATATGAATAAGTTCCTGTTTAGTAACCTAGGTGCCATCCTGGATACTGGGTATTCAGAGGAGGAATCTGCCCTGGCCCTGCTTTTTTTTTTTTTTTTGAGACGGAGTCTCGCTCTGTTGCCCAGGCTGGAGTGCAGTGGCCGGATCTCAGCTCACTCCAAACTCCGCCTCCCGGGTTTACGCCATTCTCCTGCCTCAGCCTCCCAAGTAGCTGGGATTACAGGCGCCCGCCACCTCGCCCGGCTAGTTTTTTGTATTTTTTAGTAGAGACGGGGTTTCACCATGTCAGCCAGGATGGTCTCGATCTCCTGATCTCGTGATCCACCCGTCTCAGCCTCCCAAAGTGCTGGAATTACAGGCTTGAGCCACCGCGCCCAGCCGGCCCTGCTTTTTTTAAAGAAGCTGTAGTCAGGAGGGAGATAACCAGATGAGTACAATCGGAGTCTTGGGTGTTGGGTTGGAAGCAGCCACAGCTGCACTTGTGAGCTGAAGGAGGGAGGGAGGATCTCACTGAATGGATGGCTTCATAGTGAGGTCAATTTAGGAAGACAGGCAGGCATCAGCCAGGACAGTGGGGGAAGGTAGTCGAGGCAGGAAGCACAGCACGTGCAAAGGCAGGGAGGCATGACAACACAGGGTCTGTTTTTAAGCAGGACACTGACACGATCAGATGGGGGTGTCAGAGAGACAGCCCTAGAGCTGCATGCAGCGTAGACTGCAGGGGAGAGAGCACCCAAAGGCAGGGAGGCCCATTAGAATTGTGTGGTTAAGAAACCTGGCCCTGGAGCAGACAAATCTGGTTCTGGGCCCAGCTCCACCACTTCGTAGCACCATGACCCTGGGCAAGTGACTTCATCCCTTACCTCTGTTTGCTCATCTGTGAAATGGGGATAGTCATAGCCCCTGCCTCAAAGAGCTACCGGGATCAGTGAGGCAGACACAAAAATTGGTTGTCCCAGTGTTTGAGGAACAAGTCCATCCAAACAGCCACGGTGGCCCTGGTGCCAACTTCTCAGCCAGACCCAGAAAAGCAGCTCTAGGCAAGGCCTGGATTTCCCAAGAAAGCCACCCTGGGGCAGTGCTGTCCACCCAGCCCTTGACTTCTCCCTCTTGTCTAGGGCTTTCCCAGTTGTAGGGCTCCAGAGCACACTAGGCGCTGCCGGAAACGCAGCAGCCAACTCAGAAGCTGGACTCTGAAATGGCTTCTGCAGACTCTTCCCCGCCTCTGTTCTGTTGGCCGAGGCTCCTGGCACAGAGGGCTCGGTGCACAGACTTTGGGGGAATCTCAAAATGGTTCCCAAATAATGCACTGTGAAAAAGTAACAGCAGTGTCCTTGTCCCCCTGGCAAAGGCAACCAGCTCCCCCACTCCCTAACCACATCCCCCTCTACTCTATGATCTCATGGTGTGACCATAACCCGCCTCCTCCATGAACTGCTCCTGGAGCCAGCAACTCACCAATGGCAGGAGCACAGGAACCCAAAGCACCAGGCAGATTCAAACCCCCAATGCTACTCCTCCAGGCAAATCTCTTACCCTGCTTCTCTGACTCCTGACTCCCATCACCCATGACCAGGTAGTAGCAATACACAATGGCTGGCTGGATGGGAAGGCTAAATGGGTGGGTGATGGAGGGCTAGATGGATAATAGATAAATGATAACAGATCAATGGTTGTATGAAAGCTGAACTAGAAGGGTTTGGGAATTGGCTCCAGACTCCCCGGGTGCCTTCTGGTAGGGAACGATTCATAGCATCCTCAGCTGGGAGGGGAGGGCAGTTGGGGATCTGGTTATGCCCTCCCTGGCCTCCAGGCTGATGGTGAATCATCCAGGACAAACGATGCACAGTCCTTTCACCAGGTTCTCCAAGGTGAGGGTGTCACGGCTCATCCCAGATACCCATTTTGGGGTCGTAATTACCACTCGCATGATCAAGCAGCTCTTTCCAACATTCAACAAAACACACCCTTGTGCTGACCTGAAAACTATTTCTACTTAGTCAATAGTGAGTAAGATGAAAGCTGCATCTCAGCCATTAAACAAGCAAGCACCTTTTATTCATACTGGTTGAAGAGACAATCTTGATGCAAGTCAGGGTTTGGACCTAGCAGTTGACAGCTAAATCCCAGTTTTGATATTTACTTCCACGTGACCTTGAACAAGAGACCTAACCTTTCTAGACCTGGGTTTCCTCTACTGCCAAATGCAGACATAATGCCTTTCTCCTAGGTAATGGGACCATATAGTTTGTTGCTCAGTCAGGACAATATTGAGAGTGAAAAGGGGGTACTATTAATAATTACATAAGACCGCGACCAGCCTGGCCAGTGTGGCAAAACCCCGTCTCTGCTAAAAATACAAAAATTAGCCAAGCGCGGTGACAATCCTAGCTGCTCAGGAGGCTGAGGCAGAACTGCTTGAAACAGGGAGGCAGAGGTTGCAGTGAGCCGAGATTGCCCCACTGCACTCCAGCCTGGGTGATGAGAGTGAAACTCCATCTCAATAATAATAATTACGTAAGACAACAGACCTCAACCGGGGCCAACCAGGAGGTATGGTCCCCTACTCATAGAGCTATTAAGAGCCAGTGAGATAGAGTGCAGGTGGGCACCCAAGTTCACAGCAAACAAATGACAGCCATTATTACAATACTACCGGTCACGTGATCAGCTGGGCCTTTTCCTTCATCTGGATCCTTCCCACATCCTGGATTACCAATTGGTTTGGATACCTCCCTACCAGCACATCATACATTTCAACAGCTTTAGTAGGAACACCTGCTAGCTAATGTTGATGTTTTCATCTGTCTTCTGTCCTGATGATAGGTTCACAAACTTGATTCCTGCTCAGGTCCACCAGACTCACTCAAGCACAGCTCAGGCTTCTAGCTTCCCAGAACCCTGACTTCAGGGGCCAGCTGGCAGTTCCAGATTCCCTGACTGTCTTGGCAGAGGCCTGCTTCTCCAGCCTCCTGCAGTGCTGGGATGCCTCTTCTGGCGGGGACCCATAATTGGCCTTCATCTGTGATCACAGACCAATGGGCAGTGCTGACGGGAGGGCGGGTGGTAAGGGGCTGGTTCTGTAAGTCCTCCAGGCAGGACTACAACCTGGACTGATGATGAAACAACTCCTGAGATCCGGATTTAATTTGGAGGCTTCTCCGGGATTTGCAGGCCTAAGAATGGCAAGAGCACTCCTGTCGTCCTCCTGCCTAGAGGGTCAGAGAACAATCTCTTTTGGGTTTCCTGTCACTTTGGCACTTTGGTTTCTCTTTATTTATAGTACGGTATCTTTGGGGGTTATTCTGGGGTCTGTTAGTGGCTCTGCTACTTAGTAATTTGTGATTTGGGCAAATGACTCACGATCCTCAAATCTCAAGAGTTTCCTCAACTGCAAATAGGGATAAACGTCAGCTTTGCTGTTAGCCTTAAAAGCATCTTTGTGGGCATTAGAAAACTGCTGCAATATAAATATAAAAAACATAAAGACTATGAATGTGAGTTGTGCCCCCTTAAGTTACACAGGGCACAAGTGGGGCCACCATGCATGGCGGCCCTCAAATAACAGGCCACCTTCCAAGGGCTGTTGGGAGGATTAAGTGAGATAATGCATATAAAGTGCTTGAGCCATAGTGACAAGTAGTTGTTGTTATTCTTTTTATTACTGGAACTTTTCTCATTTCTAACCTTTGGGGTGAACTCAAAAGAGGATCCCAGGCCAGCAGCTTCTGCTACAGGGCAGAATACACAGCTCCATCTTATGAAAATGACAGCTCTTCGGCCAGGCATGGTGGCTCACGCCTGTAATCCCAGCACTTTGGGAGGTCGAGGTGGGCAGATCACAGGGTCAGGAGATCGAGACCATCCTGGCTAACACGGTGAAACCCCATCTCTACTAAAAATACAAAACAATTAGCCGGGCGTGCTGGTGGGTGCCTATAGTCCCAGCTACCTGAGAGGCTGAGGCAGGAGAATCCCTTGAATCCGGGAGGCGGAGCTTGCAGTGAGCTGAAATCGCACCACTGCACTCCAGCCTGGGCGACAGAGCAAGACTCGTTTCAAAAAAAAAAAAAAAAATGACAGCTGTTCCCACAAAGCTGCTCCTTGCTTGGGCTGTAGCACCACAGTGGTGAGAGGGATGTGGACACATGATGTGTGGCCCCACCACATCAGGCCAAGCGGCGACACTCAGAGGCAGCCCACCGGAGACTGGGTGGGACCCAAGGCCTGGAGAGGCTGCCTCCCCGTGTGCAAAGGCTGTCACGTGGCACAGTCACACCAGCCTCACTTGTGGGGAAGGAAAACCTGTGCGTGATGGAAACTCCTCACAATACAATGTGGAAAAGCAATTTTAAGAATCGTTTTTATTTTAATTCTGAAGCCAAGGAAAACAGTTGGATTTGCTTTTCTTTGTTGGACACAGGAAAAAAGTGAGGAGCATCATTTTGATGGAGTTGAGTTCTTCTCCAGTCCTAAGATGGCTGGAATGCCGGGGTTGGGGCGGGGGGTGTTTTTTCCCTTAAGATGCAATTAGTTGAATAAATATCAAGAGAGCAAAAGTAAACAAACTTATTACTGCCCATTAAGAACCGCCAAACTGGCAAAAAACTGCTGGGGGGAAGGGAGGAATTGGGGTTGGAGTCTTGGACTCCAAGGAAAATAAATGACTCTGAGGCTCAAAGAGAAGCCCAAAGAGCATGGCCCTTGGTATCAGGCTGACCCAGGTCCTAGGCTCAGGCAGCTTTGGCTGTTATCTGCTGTGTTCTTGGGCAAGTCACCAAGCCTGTCCGGGTTGCAATGTCTCCGTTGATAAACCCGGGGTGAGTAACAACCCACTGGATTACCTGGGACAAAGTATGTCAGGCGCCCAGCACAGTGCCCTGTTCCCTCCCTTCATTCCTGTAATCCAATCAGTTCCGAGTCACCCCACTAAGCTCAGGCCCCACAGAGGTATAACAGGACTCAGAATCAACACAGTTTCAAGAGGTCCCACTGCTAGCAACGTGACCTCAAGTCAGCTACCCCCACACCTTTCTGAGCTTCAGTTTCCTTAGCCTAGAAATGGGCATAACACTAATAAGTCACTCTGAGTGTTGCAATGATTAAATGAGAGAATGTGGATGTGAAGGGCCTGGAAGCCCTAAAGCCCTGTGCAAGGCTTAGTCGAGGAGATGGTGTGAGTGCTTGGCACGCTGCCTGGCCTATGCTCAGCATCCTTACTGTTGCTGGTTTTGCTTCAGCTTTGTTGTTCCTGCTATCGTAATGCTAACACATTATTCCAATCTCCTGCTTCTGATGTGCTTCCATGCTGCTCACCTAGTGTGCAAGGTGGGTTGGATCACCCCATTTCACAGAAGAAACTCGGCCTTTTAGGTCCCAAGTGCAATGGCAAGAACTCTGCCAGGGAGCCGTGAGAGCCCATGTTTGGGAGAGGATAGAACTCAACCATAAATAGTGTAGCCCTCTCAAATCTGGAGGTCCAGGAAGGTTTGGAAACCAGCCTTGCCTTGCAGCCAGGTTGCCTCCTGGGCCTCTGGCAGTTTCTTGGCCACAGTGGAGCCCCGCGCCCACATGGGCACAGAGAGGTGTTTGTCACCCACTGCCTCAGGTAAGCAGCCTGAAGAAGGCGGTGGCCCTGCAGACGTGCCCTAGCCCAGGGTCCGGGGCGGCTCCTCCCCATTGTTCTGGGGTGGGTGTGGCCACTAGCACAGGGGCAGCCAAAGCACTGTTGGAAACCAGGCAAACACTTCCAAACTCAGCTGGGTTTCCACTGACGTCACTGCAGCCCCACCTCCTAGCAGAGCCCAAACCAGAAGCTCCCGCACACCTTTCTCTGCCTGGCCTCAGAGAGGCCTGAGCAGGCCACAGGAATCACGCTTGGGCTTTGTCATTTAAGTGGAAAACAGCTCAGCAGGGCCCCAGAGAGCACAGGGTCTCTTGTAACTGCTCACTGGCTGGTACAAGGTGGAGCCCAGACGCAGGGTCCTCATTGGAGAAGCCCCCAAAGGGGTTCAGGGAGGACAAAATCTGTAAGTCCTGTGTCATACTTGTTATTTTAGCATAGATTAATGTGAAATCAGAAAGTAGTGATGCTAACATCCAGATTAAATACATGTCTGTGTCATCGTTCAGAGTTAGCGGGTTCGAATCCATCAGACCAGGGTTGTTGAGCCCTGGTTCTGCCACCTTCTAGCTTTCTGATTTCGGGCAAGTCACTCAGCCTCATTGAGTCTCAGTTTCCTCATCTATAAAATGTAAACAGCAACAGTATCTACCTTAAAAGGAGATTATAAGAATATGGGAAAGTGGAAAACACTTGCAAAATGTTTAGTACACGGTCAGGTATATAGTGGACCTCGGTCAATGGATGTTACTAACAAATACATACGTAGGCCCTCCTCTGCACAGCTCTGACCTCCTCAGGCAGTCACTTGTCCATGGGATCCCCGCCCCAGTCTATCCCTCTTTCCAGCACTCCCAGCTGCTCAGCATCTGTTGGCAGGCATGTCTTGTCATTCCATCAACAAATATTTATTGAGCTCCTATGTATTTCAGGCCACGTGGTAGGCCCTGCACATGGGGCGGTGACCAACACAAACACCCCCTACCCTCATGGAGTTTGCATTCAAGGGAATGGGGCAGGGAGACAGCCTGTATCTGATGGTGATAAGGACACTGCAGGGGGAATGTGGTGAGGTCACAATCTTCAATCAGCAGGGATGGTCTAACTGAGAAGGTGATATTTCAGCAAAGACTGAAAGAGGTGAGGGAACAATGAAGAACGGGGCTGGGACCAGCAAGTATAAAGGCCCTGAGTCCCAAATGTGCTTAGAGCACTCAAGGGACAACCAAAAGGCCAACCAAGTGGCTGGAGGAGATGATTGAAGGGGAGAGGGGTCACAGACGAGACCAGGGAGGAAGTGGGGGCCAAATCATAGAGTGCCTTGGAGACCCACTAGCTTTTCCTCCAAGATGGTGAGCCACTGGGGGTTTTGAATAGAGGAGTGACCCCGTTTGACTTTTTAAAAAGGACCACTTTGGCTACCAAGTTGAGGACAGAAGGTAGGATGAACAAGGCCGGGGCAGGGAAGCTAGTTAGGAAATTACTGCAAGAGTCCAGGTGAATGGCACAGGTGGGTTGCACCAGGTTGGTGGCAGGGAGGTGGGGAGACACAGGACTCTGAGAATATTTCTGGCATTGTAATTTGGCGGTGAATTAGATGTGGGGTATGAAAGGAAGAAAGGCGTCTAGGATGACTTCAAGGCTTTTGGCCAGAGCAACTAGAGTGGACATTTACTAACACAGGAAAAACGGGGATGAACAGGTTGGGTTGGAGGTATGGGGAAAAACGAGTTCATTTCTGGATGAGTTGAGATACCTAGCAGATAGTCAAGTGGAAATGTCAAAGCAGCAGCTGTATGTATGAGTCTAGAGTCCAGGGGAGAGTTCCAGAAATAAACACGAAGTAATCAGTACTTGAGGGTGATCACCAACCTGACCTCTGGATGAGGTCACTAAGGTAAAGAAAATTCTGAGGACTGAGTTTTAGGTCCCCCTCAACAGTAAGAGAAAGGACAGGAATATGAGGATGGATGAACCAGCACAGGCTCTGAGGAGGAACAGCCAGCAAGACAGGAGGCAGGGTGGCGTTCAGGAAAGAAGGTCAAGAAGGGAGCCCAACTGTATTCCACAGTGTGAGAGGGAAAATATTAATGAGGATCAAGAACTAGCCCTTCCGGCCAGGCGCGGTGGCTCAAGCCTGTAATCCCAGCACTTTGGGAGGCCAAGACGGGCGGATCACGAGGTCAGGAGATCGAGACCATCCTGGCTAACACGGTGAAACCCCGTCTCTACTAAAAAATACAAAAAACTAGCCGGGCGAGGTGGCGGGTGCCTGTAGTCCCAGCTACTCGGGAGGCTGAGGCAGGAGAATGGTGTAAACCTGGGAGGCGGAGCTTGCAGTGAGCTGAGATCCGGCCACTGCACTCCAGCCCCGGCGACAGAGCGAGACTCCGTCTCAAAAAAAAAAAAAAAAAAAAAAAAACTAGCCCTTCCATCTGGCAAACAGAGGCCACTGGTGATCCTGTTTAGAGCAACCTAGAATGAAGGGGAGGAGGCAAAGCCTGATGAGGGTGGGCTCAAGAGAGACCAGGAAGAGAGGAACTTTCTGGAAATGGTGAGTGCAGGCAACTCTTTGGAGGCTTTGCTGAAAAGGGGAGCAGAGAAATGCGACAACAGCTGCAGAAGGGATATGAGGTCAAGAGAGGGTTTTCTTCAAGTTGAGAAAAATAACAGTACGATTGTAGGAAAACCACGATGATGTTGGGGAGATGGTGAGGACTGCTGGAGCAAGGCCCTCGAGTGGGCAAGGGGAGGGATCTAGCACATGTCCTCCCCTCCCTCTTGGCCCATTTAACTCCTACTCATTCCTCAAGGGTCAGTGTAAAGGGCACTTTCTCAGGGAAGCATTCCTGACCCTCCGATTAGGTCAATTCCCTGTAATACCCCTTTACAGCATGTGATAGTTGTGCTTTCCGGCATTTGGGAACGGCATAATGACATGAAAGCCCCATGAGGGCAGGGGCTGGCTCCATCCTGTTGGTAGCTGTATCCCTAGCCACCAGCATGCTGTCCAGCACATCACAGGTGTTCAATGAACATCTGGCGAAGGGATGAATGGTCCAAGAACAGAAGTGAAGCAAAACTAGAGACACATTCTGCGTTCTGCTCTCTTCTAACTGAATCACGTCGCAGTGGTCAGGACTCTGCTGTCACTGGCTGTTCCAAATATTTGGATTCAGAAGAACTTGATTGTTTGTTCCTGTTTTGGCTCTGTAGCTTAGCTAACACAGTGACCAGAGCCACGTAACTGGACGCATCCTTCCACTGACATTGTCCACTAATACCTGAATGTATTCCATAACATGTCAAACGATTCATTCATTTATCAAATATTTGCCCAAAGTGCAACATCCTGGGAATACAGGGTTGAATCAGACACAGGACGTGCCCTCATGGAGTTAGAATCCAACAGAGAAGATCAAACAGAACTGCTATTCAGCACTGCTGTGATAGGTATTACAAGGGGAAAGTTCAGGGGGTGTGAAAGTATAGAATAGGTAGACTTAACAGTCTGAGAGGCCTAAGGTAGCAGAGGAGGGAGATCAGAAAACCCTTCCTCTGCCTCCCCTTCCCAGCTTGAAGCTGCTTGGATACGGTTCTCAGGCTCTAGGCCAGTAGTTCAGCAAGGTGGCTGCGGGCGTTGGAGCTGGCTCTGGAAGTAGCAGGGCCAGGGCCTCCTGCCTTTAGATGCTCTGAGACCCTCCCTCTTCCCTTCTACCTCTGCTGGAGCCTGCCTGTCTCCTCTTGCTTCCAGAATGGCTGCCTGTTCTCTGACTTCAAGAGAATATAACCCAGCATCCTGAAGCTGAGTTTTTGGAAAGCTCTGCCTGCCTGGCAAGAAGGCTGGGATCACTGACAGCACAGGGCACTGACAGTGGTGGGACCGTCACTGATTCTCCCCTCTGTTTACTTTCAGGCTTTCATAGATTCTATTCACAAAGAATAACCACCATTTTGCAAGGACCATGAGGCCACTGTGCGTGACATGCTGGTGGCTCGGACTGCTGGCTGCCATGGGAGCTGCTGCAGGCCAGGAGGATGGTTTTGAGGGCGCTGAGGAGGGCTCGCCAAGAGAGTTCATTTACCTAAACAGGTACAAGCGGGCGGGCGAGTCCCAGGACAAGTGCACCTACACCTTCATTGTGCCCCAGCAGCGGGTCACAGGTGCCATCTGCGTCAACTCCAAGGAGCCTGAGGTGCTTCTGGAGAACCGAGTGCATAAACAGGAGCTAGAGCTGCTCAACAATGAGCTGCTCAAGCAGAAGCGGCAGATAGAGACGCTGCAGCAGCTGGTGGAGGTGGACGGCGGCATTGTGAGCGAGGTGAAGCTGCTGCGCAAGGAGAGCCGCAACATGAACTCGCGGGTCACGCAGCTCTACATGCAGCTCCTGCATGAGATCATCCGCAAGCGGGACAATGCGTTGGAGCTCTCCCAGCTGGAGAACAGGATCCTGAACCAGACAGCCGACATGCTGCAGCTGGCCAGCAAGTACAAGGACCTGGAGCACAAGTACCAGCACCTGGCCACACTAGCCCACAACCAATCGGAGATCATCGCACAGCTTGAGGAGCACTGCCAGAGGGTGCCCGCAGCCAGGCCCGTCCCCCAGCCACCTCCCGCTGCCCCGCCCCGGGTCTACCAGCCACCCACCTACAACCGCATCATCAACCAGATCTCTACCAACGAGATCCAGAGTGACCAGAACCTGAAGGTGCTGCCACCCCCTCTGCCCACTATGCCCACTCTCACCAGCCTCCCATCCTCCACAGACAAGCCATCGGGTAAGTCCTTCTGGGATCGTGTTCCATGTGGGTCTCAGAGCCAGGCACCAGGCTTCCCTTGGCTGTGACCACAAATGGGGGAAAAGCCACGGCCTGTTGAAGCCAGGCCAAAGACGTGCACAATCCCCCAGCAATCCCTTGGGCCGAGCTGCTGGAGCCAGTGGGGTGAGGGGGGGGGACCACATTCCTTAGATGGATCCTCAAAGGCATTACCAAGAAATGGAGTTTCAGAACAGGGCAAACATTCTCTGGTTTCCGGCAGGAAAGAACCCAAGGCCTGTAGTTTTCTAGGCTCTGCATGCGATCCCGTGTGTTGGCAGATAGAAGAGAAGGTCTCTCCTGCAGCTCATGCACTGTGCCTGGCACGGGGCTGGCCCTCTGTAAATGCTCACCAAATAAACAATGGGCCAAAAGAAAAGAAAGTATTACCCACGTTAAGAATATGATAAATGCATTGTAGGGGCTGGGCATGGGAAGGAGTCCTTCCTAAAGCCCACACACTTCCTAGAGTCTGCTGCTGTCTAGAATTTTCAATGATGCTTCCATATGCTCTTACATACACATTTCATCTTAAAATACAGCCATTCTCAAAATACCGTTATGGGGGAGGAATGGGGTTGCTGGCAGGTTTTAAAGCTTACCCAAGATACTGGCACTGGACATTTCCATGTATGTTACATAATTAACTCCTGGAGCTCCTTACGGACAGGATGAGTAACTTGCTAATAGGCTTAGGGTGTTCAGGCTAGATTTGCATTCAGGTCTTTTCACTTTAAATATCCGGCTGACTCCTCTAGGCTCTAGGACTCTAGGAATCCTCATTTCTGGAAGAAGCAGGCCAGAGGCTTCCCTCTCAGAATGTCAGCACACATCCAGTCCTCTGAAGCTCAACGCCTTGTTCATCCGGAACGCCTGAGCCTTCCCAGTGGGCTGCCACATGAGAACTAGATTCATCTCTGCAAACATGAACCATGTATCTGCTCCAAGTCAGTGCTTTCGGTCCCACTTCATTGTATAAGCAGGGAGAGATTTTTACTGAAAATATCCTGCTTTACACTTATTTCACACTTTTAAAAATAACCTCCAGTACTGGGAATAGCAGCTTCTTGCTAATTCCAAAGAGGGGCTGAACCTGACTGCAGGAGGGTGGCCAGGGCAGAGGACAAGGGCAGCATTGTTTTCAGATGGGGCAGGGGAGGTGAGTTAAATGCAAGGTGAACATCCACTGCAGCACCTAAAAGGAAGGACCTGGCCTGGCTGCAGGGTTGAGGGCAGGCGCTTTGGAGGAGACTGGCCTGGATTCAAATCCAGATTCCTCCACTGATTAGCTCTGGGACATTAGGCAAGTCACTTTGTCCTTCTGAGGCTCGGCTTCCTCATCTGTTAATTGAGGATAGATTAAAATAGTGCCTGTCACTTTAGGAAATGAAATATTGCAAAAAAACATGTTTAGCACAATGTTGGGTCCACAGTAAACTACAAGTCTCCTTTGATCTAGGTCTTTTCATCTTAAAACAAGGAGACTGAAATAAACAGTCAGTCCCTTTTTTAGCTCTGGCGTTCCATCTGTACACGTGTCTGCTTTAAATCAGAAGCTCTGAAAGAGAGGGCAGGGTGTGTTAATTTGTCTTGATAGAATATCAAGAGGGTAAAACGTGCCCTTGGGCACCAAAGGCCCAGCTGAATGTTGTTATAACCCTGACTGGAGACAGGCTGGACTCAGTGGTTACTCAACAAGTCTCCTCTGGCCTCTCCTCTGCCTAAGTGTCTCTGGTTTCTAACTCAAAACATTTCAGGACATTCCCGGGCTTGAACTAAGCTGGTAGATACATAGTATAGGAATAAAGACTTGGGTTTGCATCCATGCTCTTCCCCTTGGTTAGCTGTTCCCTCACGAGAAAGTTTTAACTCTTCTGAGCCTCAATTTTCTCCTCTGTAAAATGGGGACAAGGGTCATAACCTCACAGTGTTATGCTGTGGATACAATACAATCAAGCATGAAACATTATGTCATGTAGTGCAGCCAACATTTGCTGAGCCCCTACTGCATGCTGGTCACAGCACTAGACTTGGGGAAGCAGGTGACAACTATGGTCCCTGACCTCCAGGAGCTCAGTCTGGGGGAGGTGGCAGGTGCATGAATGCATCTGGGATCCATCCAATGCCCATGATTTCTAGTCCCGAAAATCAGCACATCAGATCTGACAACAGATTTCTCTGAGAGGGAGTATCTGTCAAGGCCAAAATTTCTAAAATCAGGAATGCAGTGAAAACTGGGCTGTCTGATCACTGTGGTGATACCCTGGTGTGCTAAGTGCCCTGGGGGACAGTAAGGTGGCATGACTAATTCTGCCTAGAGGGAAGGGAGAAGTTAGATAGAGGTGGCACTTCTTTGTTGCATCTTGAAGGATTTGTAAGATTTTACCAGGCAGACCTGGGAGTTGGGAACCCAAGTGACTAGTGGATCTCTGATGGAGATGAGTCTTTGCAAGGGCCCAGGGGCACCGTTCCACTCCTGGCACCACAGATGGTTCAATCTCCTGCTTCTTTGTGTTCACAATCCAGCGTGGGCTGTGTGTATCCAAGGGTCCTGCACTCACCCATCTTTTTTCTCCCACTTACGAAAGCATGCTGTCATGGGAGGGAATGGCAGTGATTTCATCACAGAGATAACTTGAATGCATTAGAATTTATCCTTTTTTGTTACGCAAGGATCCCCAAATGTTGGTACTTGCTCATTACTAGTAGATTTCTTGTGACCCATCTCACCACTGAGCTCCCACACAAGGCACTGCCAGCTGGGATTGAGTGCCTAGCTGTGGAAGCTGAATGGGTAGACAGAGCCCAGGAAGACAGCAGCTGGGGGACGGCCCTGCCCTCTCCTGGTGTTGAGGACTAAACTGGGAGGAAAACACAGATGGTCTCTCTGCACGGAACAGTCAGGGCATCCAGTCAGCAGAGAACATTCTTATCAGGTCTGTTCAGAGGGCTTGGAGCAGGTTCTGATCCCGGAAGACAAAACACTCTTCTGTGCTCTCATCCAACAGATCCTTTGTTCTCAGGGACACCACTCGGCCAGAAACACCTTTGCAATTAAACACCTTTGCTCCCGAGCCTTGGCAGCTTCCAAATCTTTCACTCAGCAACCTCGGAGCCATGCGCTCTTTTCTTCTTTGTCTGCCCACAGCATGCCCTTCCCAAGGGAGCCATGGTTGCTTATCTGAAGCTGTACTCACAAGCCTGTTCCCAGCCTTACTGAGACAGTAACAGGGTGGCCCCAGGTCAGAATGGCCTGCTGAGAGCCTGAGTGAGGAGGCACAGGCAGCTCCTGGCTTCCCTGCCCCCTGACCTGGGCTTTGTCCTGTGTCTCTCAGGTCTGGCCAGACCCGAAGGCATTTTAGTTAGGATGGTGCTGTGATGAGGCCTGGGCCAAATGGCCCTGTCTGTGGTCCTCTGCCCCATGTATCCTGCTGCTGCTATTAAAGAGGAAGGCTACAGCGGTCATTCTCTAAGAGGCAAAGGATAGAGCAGGCACCTGGGTTCTGGTACTGTTTCTCAGACCACCCAAGGCGGAGCCACACATGTGCCAGCCCCCCTGCGCAGTGCCCATCCCAGAGACTGATCAGGGAGGAAACGACAGTGCCAACAGCAGCTGCCACAGACGGGCTTTGTCAGAAACTAATCTTTAACGACCAAAAGGAGTGAGCACTTTTAGCTGTTTTCTCTCCTGAGAAACAGAATACAACCAGTTCAGTTTATTTCTCAATGAGTGAAGAAGAAGGGGCCATAAAACCATGAAATACTGGAACTGTTAGGGGCCTCTCAGATCCCCTAGCACGGCCTTCCTGTAACAGAGCCTGCTGGTGGCAGAGCAGAGATCGATCCTGGGACTTGTAACTTGCAGGATATTGAGGTTCACAGAGGTTAAGTAACTTAGCCAAGGGTACACAGCTAGTAAGTGGGTTGGCCAAGACTCAAACCAAAGTGTGTCTTAACTACTCTGGATATTGCATATTTCCACGGGAAGGCTGGAGGGGAACTGGTGTAAAAATCACCCCGTGAATGCTTGACTTGGCCCCAGCTGCCACAGGGAACCGACCTTCTATCTCTACTTCCTGACCTTCTCTCTCTACTTCCTGGTGCCATGTTCCAAACAGTTCCTTAAAATGAGCTCTGGGAACAGAGGTGGTAGATTTGTTATTAGAATGCTCATGGTTCTGATAACACAAAACACTGTTGCTACCAACCCACCACCATCGCGCTCCCCGTCCCCAGGCCCAGCAGGAACCAGCCGAGCTTTCCAGCAGAAAGCACAATGTGCACCCGACTCCCAGCAAATGGACCCAACTGAAGTCTACTTTTTAACTTTTATCCAATCTGGACATATCCTCTGGGGTTCCTTCTACTCAGCATTTCAGTGTATAGCTAAGTCTTTCAACATACAGCTAAGTGTGAAGCTTTGATTTCTTTAAATGTTAGCCCTGACTATATAAATGTCAGTAGACATGACCTTCCCTTGGGGCCACATTAGGAGGCCCCCACATTGCTTCAGTGACAACAGTGCACACGTGGAAGCCACCCCATCTCACAACAGATGGGCTATGGCTAGGATGGCATGGACAACTTGAACAAGAGTGTTTTCCTAGATAGATTTTCCACCTGTATTTCATTCCACCCTATAAGGTAGGAAATATGTACATGACTGTGGTTCCCCAGCACAACGGTATGTTTTAAAACAGAGCAATATATGATGTTGTAGCTCCCATTCTTTCTGGAGGTCAAACAAGCAACCAGGTGAAAAGGTGTCAACCCATGCGTGGCTGGGTCAGCTCCAGCAGGCTGGGTGTCCAGGCCCAAGCATTGCAGAGAGGTGGAGAAGCACAGGGTGTGTGTGGTGATGGTGGTGAGTGAGGGTGACTCTGCCCATTCTGACTCAGCCTTCAAGGTCACAGGGGCTGAGGGAAAAGCCCACCCAGGACTCCTGCCTTCAGAGCATGTGCTGTTTCCACTGTATAATATTTTCTTTTATTCTAAAAGTTTTTGTTAAACAAAATAAGATTCCAAATTTCGCACAAACTACATAATCCAGTGATTTCTCAAAGAGCATTCGTTGCTAGCTTCTTCCTAAACAAAATCTACTCTAGGAAGATGGCCCACCTGGATGATGGTTCCAGGAGGGCCAGCTCCCTTACTGCTTTGCTTTCTCTTCCTCTTCTTCTGGTACCTTTGGGAACTGATCACAAAGAGCCTTTTGAGTGTGATGGAAAGCTACCCCTCCATTCCTCAGGCAGTTTTCCAAAGATGACACTTGGCTAAATGCTCAGGGTATTTACAGTCATAGGAGATAAACTATCAACTTGTTACTGTTAAAAAAAAAAAAATCTCATGGTCTGGGATCTTGATGCCTGAAAATCCCAAGATTGGTACTTGGCAAACTGAAAGAAATCTAGAAAACCCTAGAGATCAGGCATCTGTGGCCAGCTAAATGGTCATACAAATGGATTGCTGCGGTGAACCTGTATAGTACTAATCCTGAGATGCTGTCCCCCCCGCCCCCACCCCCATAAAAAAAATAAAGTAGTATTAAGTTAGCCTCATACAAATGCTGGCACCATGCTCCTGGACTTCTCAGCCTCCATAACTGTGAGCCAAATAAACTTCCTTTCTTTATAAATTACCCAGTCTGTGCTATTCTGTTATAGCATCAGGAAATGGACTAGGTTCAGTCTTATAAAAGTAATGAAGTATATACTTTCAGTGGTTTATGCCCACATCAGCGAAGGATGCAGGCAGCAGAGACCTCTTGATGGGAACACTGGAGATGATCTTTCCTACTATCCCCGCATCACCACTGCCTCAACTTCGGCTCTCCCTGGCATGAATCTGGTCAAAGATTATGCTGAAAATCAGCCTGATGGTCCTCATCTTGTATCTCAAGATGAGCCTATGCAGCTACAGGGCCTGGACTATTTATGTGATCCTTTGCTTTTAAAAAAAATAAGCTACTTTTTCCTGATATTTTTGAATATAGTAAGTCAAAACTACTGTACATACAGAGAAAAACCTTGCTAAGAGAATTTGTTTAAATTATAAATACAATAGCTCCTAAATGATGAAATTAAGTATCTTAGATGGTATGTCTAGAGTAGGGTCCAAATGAACAAAAAATCTACTCATCTGGCACCATCCCAGGCATAATGTGCAGACAGACTACTACAAACTGTCCAGACTTTCCCACAAAGCAGGTTTCCTTGGCCAGGGTTTGGTCTGGATGTGGATTATCATCTGTTGTGGGGTCTCTGTTTCCAGATGGATTTATTATTATTGGTTCTCAGCTGGAAAGCACAGAATGAAGGTAGCAAAGGGGATGCAGCTCAGGATGGTAAAGGATGGAGGGTGAAGGATGGAGGGTTGAAAGATGGAGGGAGGCACACAGAGCATGCAGGGACTCATGGAGTGAGCCTGCAAGGGCTCCGGCCTGAAAGGAGCCCACAGTCTTACGGGGACGCAGATCCCCACCAATCCTAATGTGGTGTGATAACTGTAGCACAGAAGGTGAACCTGAGTTCTAATCCCAGATCCTCCACTTTCCAGCCATGCGATCCTCTTGAGCCTTGGCTTTCTCGCAGGTGCAGGGCCTTACGAGGATGAAATCAAACAGTGTGCAAAGCACCTGGCACATGAAAGGCTCTAGGTATATGATCATCACCATTCTTATTTTATTCCAGTAGAGATACATATACAAAGCATTTTGGGAACCCTGAAAAGGATTAAGTAGCTTTCCTGGGGTTGGGGAAGGCTTCCTGAAGGAGGTGATGAGGAAGGTAAGGGCCTTGCAGTGCTCTCAGAACCAGTGCCAGTGATAGTCAAGAAATCATGAAGACAAGGCTTGGTGCCAGACAAATGTCCTGTTTTCAGGAAAAGAAAAAGCATGTATACTAGAAATTACATACAACTGGCTTGTGGTCAAGCCCCAGTAAAACTATAGAAAAGAGTACACGAAGAGTTCGTGAGCATTTGGAAGATTAAAAGTCACCCATGAAAGCCGATGTAGGTTCTTGAAGAAGAAACCAACGAAGCTGATTCATTCTCTGGAAAGGGTTAATAGGCTGGCCAATTAACCAGGGACTGCTACCTGTCCAGTATCTGTGGACTACAGTCATGGGTCTGATAACTTCTTCCACGATATGCCTGCAGGACAGCACCACAGTCTCTGACAGAGCCACGGTCACTCTCATTAGTGTGCCTGCGGAAACTTGGGGCACTGCCCACCTCTACATCAGAGACCTCCCTCACCCAGGAAGCCTTGGGTGCAACTGGCCACTGCCCCCAGGGAGCCAAGGTGAGCTGCTCACCTCTGCACACAGTGGGACCACCAAAGCCCCTTCCAAACTCTTTTTAAAAATGTCTTTAAAGTCGCTGTTTCTCCTCCTGCCCAACGGCGCTGGTGGAAACCTAAGAGTGGTGCAGTGCTTCGGACAGTGGCCTCTGGGAAGCAGCGCTACAATGTCTGTTTCTCCTGGGGTCAAACGAGCAGAAACAGGACCTTTATAAGCCCTTTCTGGGCCCTAAGAGCTCTTATTTGAGAGGCCTCAGGCTGTACCACATGCATTGAAATGACCTACCTCACACATTTAATATAATTTTTACTGGAACAATTTTGAAAGGATTTAATACTTTTGCTTTTAAAATTATTTGGCTAAGAGTAACTCAATTAATTTATGGTTGGATCTAATTTCTCAGTAAACATCAAGCATGTTCAGGAATTCTTGGGAAGTGAAAAAAATCTAACCTACCAATTGTTTTCAAAAGTAATAACATTTTCATGAAGACAAAATTTAACAATTAATGAACTTGACAAGATGTTACACTTTGTAGAAATTTAATTACCACAATAAATTTTGATTTTGTAGTTTTCTTTTCATATTTTAGAGCCAGTAAGTTTTTTGAGGTCTCAAACATTTTCATCAACTCTTGAAACACTCATTGGCCCCAGGCACCATGCCCATTGCTTCAGGACTAAAGAGGACTGAAAGCAGGCACAAGCATTTGGACCTTTTCCCTGGAATGATCAGAAATGATATGTGTGATGTCAACTCTGAGGTTCTGCAGGAACTGAAATGCCTTTGGGACCATACAAGCTATTCCTGTGTTTAGGTTATTGTTTTATACTCTGGTTCACTGAAAAGCAGTGATTGACATAGAATATATATATATACACACACACACACACACACACACACACACGTCCATAACCAAAATCTTACTTTGCCAAGCCTCTGGATAAATGAGATTCGAAGATCCCCATACAACTGCTCCTCACTGTGGCCACCCCGCACACCCCATCCCCTGACCCTGTGTGTCTGTTCTCCTGCCCTCATGGGGTGCCCAGTGAGTCCTGATGCTGGCCTGGGTGGGACTCTCACCTAAGCAGGCCACGTGCCGTGGCACGCAGATGCATTCATTTGGGTAGGAAATTGCAGATCCAATTTCAACAGTTAGTCCTTTCTCCTGTTAGAAAAATGTTTCAGGGAGTGGTGAGAAGACTTTTTGGAGACAGACCATCAGTGAGAGTAAGTGAAAACAGCATACAGTTCTCATTAAAAGCAGACAGCATCTTAATGATAACACAGACGCTTCTCCCTAGAGCCTGCATATGGACTCAAATATTCACGGGAGCAACTTCCCAGAACTAAGAGCCCCCCCAGAACATTTCCCACAGGCCTCAGGGTCCTCTGAGTAGCCTAAGGTGGTCAAATTCTGACACCTGGGGCTGGACTCGGGGATAAAGAGGACTGTCGGGCTGCTGGCCAGCCACGGGGTCAAGTCGTGCTGTGGGCAGGAAGGACTCTGCTCCTCCCCCAACACCTCAGGCGCGTCAGGGAGAAGACGCATCCCTCTTGCCCACAGAGGCCGCGCTGCTTAGCTCCCAGCCTCAAGGTCAGATCTTCACGGAGCCATGTTTTCCTAGTAGGAGGAGCACTGCCCTGAGAGCTGATGCAGTTTGTGAGCCCATTTCTCCACTAGGGCCTGGACGGGTAAATCAGGCTGATGCTGGTCCGCCCCAGATCCACAGAAAGAGAACTGGAAATAGGATGTTATGCTTGCCTGGCCTAGGTGCCGGTTCTAACTCAGCTTGACCTGAAAGGCCCTGTGTTGGGGGTAGCAAGCACTGAATCAGCCATCAATCAAGTGGGTCCTCGTTTCCTGGGAGGCCATAGTCCTTGTGTGCCTAATCCCTGTCAAGAGCCCCAGAGAGGAGGAAGGAAGCACCCAAAGCTGATCACCTCCAACACTTACCAGGGTGTGGCAGTGGGGTCCGGGCTGAGACCTGTGTACTTGGTACTCCCCCACTTGCTGATGTCCCTCCTCTGGAGGCCTCCTGACCCCAGACCCTGTGTGCCTTCCCACCCTTGTTGCTTCTCCAGGGAACCACACAGACTCGGCTCAGCCACGGGGCCGCACTTCTCTTCACGTGGAACATTTGGCCACAGCTCCGCCAAGAATGTAAATGTGGTCTTTATAGAGATGAGGTCGGGGCATTCGCTCCACTCTGAGCCCAGGTGCTGCCGAGTTAGTGTTGGCCTGATGCTCTGGGCAGAGCTGCCCTCTCAGAAGGGGCGCCAAGTTAAACACCACTAGGTACTCTGCACTGGTCCAAAGGGAGCGCTTTGCCCACTGCACACTGAAAACTCAGTTTCATTGACAAAAAAAGATTTCCATTCTTCACGTTAATATATCTTTGTGGCCTTCTGCACTGAAATTCTGACTTAAAAATATACGGAAAACATCTACTGGTAAATATCTTACATTTAGTCTTGTATTGAAAAGCAAATGTAGTAACGTGTGTGTGGAGGAGGAATGAGTTGGGGAGGTGAACAACTTCAAAAATGTCAGCTTTCATCTATCAAAGGAAACAGAAAGGGATAATCTTCACAGAGCACCTGCCCCAGCTGGCCCCCATGCTGGCCGCTCTTGTGTTCACGACATTCTCAGAACAGCTATGGTCTCCTCCCCATTTCACAGAAGAAGAAATTGAGGCTCAATGAGGACCCAGGCCAAAGTCACACTGTGCAGAGGTGAGGCCATCGACATTGGAGCCGAGGGCTCCTGACTCCAAGTGTGGAGTCCTCCTCCAGCCCTTGCGTCCTCAGCCAGGTCTTCCTCCATCGAGGCCTGACCCTTGCCTGGCCCCCTACGAGGGCATTGTTTATATGGAACCGATATAGATTTTTCACAGTATTATTTATATGTTACAGTTGTGGATTTCTCCTCAAAGTAGGATGCTTTGTCTCTGCTATTTCAAGGGAGCCACATAATTTTACTGCTGATAATTTTTCAATGTTAACTCTTTTTCTGACTAATTTTCATCCATCATTGATGTTTCTGACCTTTGCCACTGGTGCCTTTAATGTGTGAAAAGGAAATGTGTTTGAATGCAGGAGATTTCATAGAGGTCTACTAAGGGTTCTGAGGGAAATTGTGTTTGAATATGTGTTTTCGACAGAAGCTAATGGGGCCTGATTGTCATGTGAAATTCAGTGTACAGACACATACACACATTTTCTGTAACAGCAGAAAATACTAAACACTTCGACACTATTTGATACCTACTCCATTATTCTAGAAAGCCTTAAAAGAATTACCATGTTTGCCTTTTTTAAAAAAAGAAAAACTTCTACATCATAACAGACACTAGAATAGTTGAAAAATGGGCAAAGAACACCAAAAGGTAAATATGGAAGAAAAAACTCATTAAAGATTTTTAAAAGTTTTATACCTTGACAAAGAACTGTAAATTTTTATGTTTTATTTTGTCGCTGGCTGACTGGCAAAGATTAACATTAGTTCTAAGGACACAGAGCTAAGTCAGCCTGGGTCCCTGATTCTTGAGTTCGCTCTGGTTGGGGAAAAAGAAGAGTACTTTAGTGTGTGAGCTCTGGACACGCCCTGGGTGCATACAACTGCTGGGTCCCTTACCCACCAGGTAACCTCGAGGGGATCCCCTAATGACCACAGGGTCTGCTTTCCTACCTCATAGGAGTGTCAGGAGGGTCAGCTGTGGAAATACGTGCCTCGGACCATAGGAAATGCTCAGTACACACTGGCTATTAATATTACTACTTCAGTCATGACTCTTAGAGCAAGGAGTTTATAACCTGGGACTTTGGGAATCTATTACCTTCTGAAACTGTATACAGAATTGTGTGAGTCTGTACATTTTTCTGAATAAAGAATCTAGAACCATCCCCAAATTCGTAAAGGGACTAGTAGCCCCAAAACATTTAAAAACACTTGCCTTTAAATAGAGCCCTTGGTGGAAATGCCAAAGGTAAAACTGAGATCACTGATGGCGCCCACAAAGGCAGCCCCAGCTGGAGCCACGAGGCCAACTGCCACTCCCCCAGCAGCCTCCACAGCCTCTCCCTACGTGGCGCCTCCTTCAAAGGCGGCCTTTACATCTGACAATTCTGCAGCAGTCCTGGCAGCTGTGCAGTAAGAGGCTGGGCTGCTCGCTCTCAGTGGGCGTTATTTTGCAGGCTTCTGCCGGATCTTCCGTCACCAGTATTCGCATCAAACGGCCTCTCCTGTGCTGCTGACTTGGTAAGGAGCAAGGAGGCCTCCCACGCCCACCGGCGCTCTGCTCCAGCTGTTGGGGACAGACTCCCATTCTCTGCCTCCGTCCCTGGGGCTTCAGCTGAACACAACCAAAACCTTTTTCTCCTTCACAAATGCTCTTTCTGGAGGTCTGGCCTCCCCTTCCCCAGGAAGGATACTGAGGGGGTGGTAGGGGAAAGGCGGGAAGTGGCACTGCCAAAGGAAGCAGCTGCTTGTGCCCCATCTGCTACCCAGGGGTGGGGAGTATTGGGTCCTGCCCCATCCTTTGGAGAAGAGGCCTGGCAAAAAGGTAAATGGGTGAGAAGTTTCTCCCTGGAAGATGAAGGGAGAAGCCCCCCGAGTTAACTGTCAGCACCCAAACCAATCTTTCTTCTTGGGGCGATACTGGGCAGTGGGAAGCAAGGAATGAGCAAGACAGTGCCTGGCTTCCCGTCAGGTTCTAGGTGGATGAATGCTCAAACACAAGGCTTCTTCCTGCAAGGCCTCAGGCAGAGCCCACCTGAGATGTCTAACAGAGACCAGAAACCTAAGTCTTTCTGGTTTATAACCATTACCTGTGAACTAGTTGAGCCCAAACGCCAGCCAGGAAGGAATGTGAGAAGTGTGACCTGCACCAGAAAAGCTGAGTACACCTGTCACTGATGGGCACCTCCCTTCAACTCCCACAGAAAGAGAAAGGACAGGATCTACAGGAATTCAAGTGGGGAGGAGGTAGTGAGGTCAGCTCCTCCCTCGTTGGGCATCAGAGCAGCCCCACCCTGCCCTGAGCTTCCGCTGCCCAGCACCACATCTGCAGAGGCTGGGACTCAATACACAGTTGTTGAATAAACACACAAATCGATAGAACATATACAATGGTACTTTCTTAGCACTTTCGTCCTCAACCAGTCTCATTGTGGGGATTTTTTGTTTGTTTGTTTATTTTGAGTCGGAGTCTCACTCTGTCGCCCAGGTTGGAGTGCAGTGGGGCCATCTTGGCTCACTGAAACCTCTGCCTCCCGGATTCAAGCGGTTCTCCTGCCTCAGCCTCCCCGGTAGCTGGGACTACAGGTGCCTGCCACCACACCCGGCTAATTTTTTGTATTTTTAGTAGAGACGGGGTTTTACCATATTAGCCAGGATGGTCTCGATCTCCTGACCTTGTGATCCGCCTGCCTCGGCCTCCCAACGTGCTGGGATTATAGGTGTGAGCCACCGCACCCGGCCCTATGGGGAATATTTTGAAGAGACTGAAGCAAAACATGATTTTCTTTCTTTCAGCCATTTTCATCTGAATGGCTAGGCCTTGAAGACCTTCTAAAGGTTCCTCAGATCAATGAGAAAGGCCCCAGACTGTCCAGACCCTTGGTGACTCAAGCTTGTACCTTCTTGCTGATGTGACCAACACTGGAACATAAGAAACTGCCTGGGGAGGGCAGAGTTGATGGGCAGGGGTGGTGAGGGCTGAAAGACCTGTGGTATAACACCCATTCCTTCTGACTGGGCTGCCCAAGTTCAGTGGAGTCACAAAGAATCACAGAACCCTCTGGTCTCAGCTTCAGAAGAGAGCCATGGATTGGGCTGTATCCTAGACATCATCCTTTAAGTTTATGAGCCTGCCAGGAAGACCTCAGAATGCATGAGGTCGAGCATCTGGCCCTCATTGAGCTTCCTTTGGAAAACACACAGATTGAGCTGAAAGGGAACCTGGCTCCCTAAAAAGACACTTGAAGAGCAGTGAGTGAATCCCAGGAATATCCCAAAGTCTCTGGCTACATGGCCAAATTCTGGGCATGGCCTAGGCCCCCATGACTGTGGAAGTTCATTTAGTAAAAGCTGCAGCAGTCATCATGAAGCACTGTCACTGGAAGGGCAGATGTGGAGTCAGAATTGAAGGGGGCCAACTGCACTTGGCCCCCAGAAACAGTAATCCAGCGGAACCGAGTTTCCCTGCAGAAACAAAGCCATCAGAGCCTGCAGGCACTGACCGATGTTGCCACATTTAGTAGGTCCACATCTCTTTTTCCTAATACAATGAACCTGAAAAAGATCACCCCAGCAACTTCTCCCCAAGTGATCTCAGTAATCCTGACAATGCTGTATGAGGGAAATCTGATCTCCCTTCTAAAACTGGAAGAAACTGAGGGCTGGGAGAAGTGAAGAAGCCCAAAGTCACACTGTGAGGCGGGTGAGAGGAGAAAGTGAGCTTGGAGTGTGGGCATCCTGACCCCCGGTCCAAGGCTCTTGTCTTTATAATTATTTATCAAACTCGCAAAATAAAAATTGGTTACCTCAGACTGTGGGCCTGTGGCTCGCAGCTGGAGCCTCATCAGAGGTTGTGCCTGCTTGAGGTGCAGCTGGGGGTGTGGCCTGGTGACAGGCAGGTCTGTGATGTATATGCATGTCTGTGTCCCCAGGCCCATGGAGAGACTGCCTGCAGGCCCTGGAGGATGGCCACGACACCAGTTCCATCTACCTGGTGAAGCCGGAGAACACCAACCGCCTCATGCAGGTGTGGTGCGACCAGAGACACGACCCCGGGGGCTGGACTGTCATCCAGAGACGCCTGGATGGCTCTGTTAACTTCTTCAGGAACTGGGAGACGTACAAGGTGAGACCCGGCAGGGGCTGTGCTGCCCACAAGGTGACTGGCCCACCCCAAGAGAGGCCTGAGCGACCAGTAGAAGAGCCCACTCAGAGGTACATGCTGACCAAGTCCAGGCCAGTGCGGCCCCAACAGCACACATACCTGAGGCAAGAAGGATGCAGACAGGGCCACTGTGCAAACCCACCAGGAGTAGTGAGAACCAGCTCCTCCTCTGACTGCTGCTAGCAACTGCTGCAGGACAAGAGTTAGCAGAGCAGACCACTACAGCCCCACAGGACAGGGTGAGAGTTTAGAAATGCTGGTATGGGGGCCCAGGAGTGGGGAGCATTTCATTCCCAACAGGGGTTTCCATGGAGAAAGACCTGCTCTCAAAGCCCAGAAGGGGCAAGTCCCAAAAGGCTCCCAGTCCCTGGGAGAATCCCCCAGAGAGTCCTGGTAGGGAACTGTGGCAATGTTCAAGTCCTAATTCCAGGCTCATCCTCTGGGCTCCCTGCTTCCCAGGGAGTTGAAATGCTCATCTGTGTAGCAGGGAAAGTTGCCAGGACTCAGACATACATGGTTCTTCACCCTCTAAACAGAGGTGGCACTAAGGAAGGCAAGAGTGGCTCGGTTTGCCAAGTGCCCAACCCATGCCAGCACCATGCTAAGGGCTTTCATGCGTTATTTTGTTTAATCTTGTATCAACCCCCTGAGGGAGGTTATGTTATGGACCCAGCTTACAGGTGAAAGTGTGGAGTAATTTGCTCAGGGTTGCAAAGCCAGCAATTGGCCCAGTAGTTACTGAAGCTGAGGCCTCTGACACTGAAGCTCACAAACTGCCTGAAGCCATGATGCCTTGCACACATGGCTCTGCCATGCCGGTGGATACCACTAGGTTGTAGACCTAGAGGGGAGCCCCAGTGGATGGGACACATGCGTCACAGCTCACACCTGTCTGGTGCATTAGAGTTTACACGTGACCCTCACACACAGCCCATCTCCAGAGAAGGAGGTGAAGCTCCGTGAAGGTCAGGGATTTGTCTGAGGAATGCTTGCTGCGTGCCTACTGAGTGCCAGGCCCTCCACTTGCCCCAGCACACATGTTCCTGCAGCAAGCCTGTGGGGAAGGTAATGTAGCCTCCCTGACGTAAGAACGAGGAATCTGGGGTTCACGTGATGCCTGGCACAGGGTAGGCACTCTACATATTTTGAATAAAGTGTGAGCCACAGAGAGATTCAGTGGTAGAGTAGGGGTCTGAACCAGGTCTGCTTCATGCTCTGCTTGTTTCCCAGGCCCCTCTATCCAGGGCTGAGTGTCCGACAGCCAGGCCTGCTGGCTGCAGGCACTGTAGGCCCCACATTAACACTCTCCCGGGTTTTCCCCAGCAAGGGTTTGGGAACATTGATGGCGAATACTGGCTGGGCCTGGAGAACATTTACTGGCTGACGAACCAAGGCAACTACAAACTCCTGGTGACCATGGAGGACTGGTCCGGCCGCAAAGTCTTTGCAGAATACGCCAGCTTCCGCCTGGAACCTGAGAGCGAGTATTATAAGCTGCGGCTGGGGCGCTACCACGGCAATGCGGGTGACTCCTTTACATGGCACAATGGCAAGCAGTTCACCACCCTGGACAGAGATCACGATGTTTACACAGGTAGGAAAAGTGGAGTCAAACCCAGGTGCAGGGCAGGGAAAAGAGGTCAACCACAGCCAGAGCCCCTGACTCCAGGGCTTGGAAATGGGAAGATCCCAGGGTGATAAGCAGCTGGGCCAAGCTGCCTGACCCTGTTACCACCCCCTGAGGGTCCCTTCTCCTGTCCACAGGTCCCCTTTACAAAGCTGGGTCAGAGTGGCATTGACAAATTTTAAAAAATGGGGTGAGGAGACATAAAGAGGTATACAAATCACACATACTAGGGCCAACTGGGGCCAATGCAGAAAGACATGTATTGGGCTGTGGCCTCACCACCTCTGTCCAAGGCACCTGGTATAGAGCTAACCAACTGCGCAGGCTCTGGGCCACACACCTGGGCTCCAGTGCTGGTCCCACCTCCTACCAGCCATGTGTCCTTGGGCATGCTGCTAAATCTCCCTGGGTCTCAGTTTCTGCATCTGGAAGGAAGGACAAGAACTACCTTGCAGGGTAGGGAGAAGGGTAGAGAGAATGTACCTAAGTGCTTTGTCTAGGATTTGGCACACAGCGAGGGCCCCACACCAGCTGGCTTTCTTCATGGTCACTGTTACTGCATGTAATGCTAGGGCAGTGCTGAGAGGAAGCTATTAAGAGGAAAGCAGATAGGAGAGAGAAAGTGATTTGTCTAAGACCACATGCTTCAAATCTAGGTCTTTACTAAGAAGTCTTTATTAAACAAAAAAACAAGAGAAAAAACAGAAAATTAGAAGAAACATAGATATGGTCCGGCCCCGAGTCCAGATATCAGACTCCCACATAGTTAATGTCTCCCCAGGGCCAACACCCAGTTTCTTGAGATGAAGCCCTCTCGGCCCTGCCACGCTCCTCCCTGAGGCTGGCACCACCTGACGGCCGATGCCGCCCCCAGGCTCAGGCTGTCTGCTCTCATGGGCAAACTCAGTCCTCTCCTGCCTACGTTTCCTATGTGGTATTGGTCAGAAGGCTACTCCCTCCCACTTGAGAAGCCAGCTCACGAGACTGTCCTACAAATGGCTTGCACTTCAGGCAGGCCCTGAAACCTACACACTAAGGTGGAGGGGATCCTCCATGCCAGGTCCCCATGGCAGCCACATTCTGAAGGGTAATTCTCCCAACATCAGGGGACAGGAAGGACATGACTTGCCCATCCCTACATCACACAGACACCTTGTCCACCCACTGACACTGAACTGGCCCAGCCCGAAGGGGCCCTGGAGGAGGAGCAGGCCCTTGTTCTGAAGCAGTAGGGCTGCCGAGGCTTCTAGAAGAGCAGGGCAGGAGGATGACCTTCAGAGCTGGTCAGACCCTGGGACACAGGGGCTGCTACAGCCTTTCTGGAGGGCCGCCTCCTTAGGGAGCGGAAAGTGTGTTCTATGATCCAAACTCAGATCTAGCCAGCAACAAAATCAGTGGCTGGCAAGTTCCTTGTCCCCGGAGGTGTGTGGGGCCTCCGCTGGCAAAGAGGAGGCTGGTTATGGTGTGCCCAAGGATCTCCCTGCTATACCAGTCCAACACTGCCACTTGGTCCCTGTGGCCTGGAATCATGACCCAGAAGGACCCCCAGAAAAACTCTGGGAAAACCTGGGCTGCAGCTCCCCTCTTGCTTTCTGCCTCAGACTGAGTGCGACCTCCTCACCTCATCCCACGGCCTTGGCCACCTGCTCTGTTGGGCCCTCCAACCCACAATCCTGACTGGAGCAGCCCCTCCCCTGAGTACAGGGTCCCCAAGCGAGGCCTAGTGAGGAAAGTGGGGACCCCCCTTCACTAAGAGCAATGCTGGCAGATAGTGGCCCCCTCTCCTCCTGCCACAGAGTGCACTGCCCCTGCATGCCCGCGCGCACCTTCCCACAGTTTTTACTGTTGTTCTGAACTGCTTGTCCTTGGCAGCAAAATTCAGCATGATGTGATAATGCCAAGAGTTTTATGGAAATACCTTTCCTTTGTGAAGTAATATAAAAAATTTTTTGGATGGAATACAAGCCAGGGAGGACTGGAGGAGCATTTCTTCTTAAACACTTCCTTTGTCATTCTATGAAGACTCCTGACCCAACCGTTTCAACTCTAAAAATTCCTAAAGGAAAGCTTTTCTCCCTCCCTGCCCACCTCAGGCCATCTCCATTTCCTATCAGAACACAAAGTGTGGAGTTCCCTTGGGGCCTCCTTTGCACCCAAGCCCTGGCTAAGTGTCAAGTACCCATCCTCATTCAATCCTCAGAGCCGTCCTGTGCGGCAGGCGTCATTTTTATTCTCATTTTACAGATGAGGATACAGTGGTTGGGAGAGGTTAAGTCACTTGTCTGAGATCACACAGCTAGTTAGTTATAAAGCTGAGCCTCAAAGGCAGGCCTGATGCATGGCCTCTCACCACCCATGGAGACGGGTCCACCTCCCAAGCGTTTCTGCTCCAGATGCCTCCCAGAGAGGGTTTTGCTGAAAGCCCTGAGCAAACTATGGACACAGGTAGAATGGCCTCCTCCCAGACACGCTCTCACTGCCTTCTCTCTTGCAGGAAACTGTGCCCACTACCAGAAGGGAGGCTGGTGGTATAACGCCTGTGCCCACTCCAACCTCAACGGGGTCTGGTACCGCGGGGGCCATTACAGGAGCCGCTACCAGGACGGAGTCTACTGGGCTGAGTTCCGAGGAGGCTCTTACTCACTCAAGAAAGTGGTTATGATGATCCGACCGAACCCCAACACCTTCCACTAAGCCAGCTCCCCCTCCTGACCTCTCATGGCCATTGCCAGGAGCCCACCCTGGTCACACTGGCCACAGCACAAAGAACAACTCCTCACCAGTTCATCCTGAGGCTGGGAGGACCGGGATGCTGGATTCTGTTTTCCGAAGTCACTGCAGCAGATGATGGAACTGAATCGATACAGTGTTTTCTATCTCTCCTACTTTCCTTCACACCAGACAGCCCCTCATGTCTCCAGGACAGGACAGGACTACAGACAACTCTTTAAATAAATTAAGTCTCTACAATAAAAACACAACTGCAAAATACCTTCATAATATACATGTGTATGAGCCTCCCTTGTGCACATATGTGTATACCACATATATATGCATTTAGATATACATCACATGTGATATATCTAGATCCATATATAGGGTTGCCTTACATACCTAAATACACATACATTCAGTTCTCAGATGTTGAAGCTGTCACCAGCAGCTTTGCTCTTAGGAGAAAAGCATTTCATTAGTGTTGTATTACTTGAGTCTAAGGGTAGATCACAGACTGTGGCTCAACTGAAAGGATCACCCTTGGCATCCGTGTGCCTGGATTCTTCCAGGATGTCTACAATGCTAACCTCTCACCATAGAGGTTCCCAGCTTCTTCTCTTAAGAACCCCTTTCGGCACCTAATCAAATTTCAAAATCCCTCCCGCTCCATTTTCATACTTTTCCCCATTCTCAGGACTTTCCACCATCCATCACCCACTTATCCTTTATTTGACACCATTCATTAAGTGCCTTCTGTGTGTCAGTCCCTGGCCATTCACCGCAGTTCAAGGCCCCCTTTCTGCTCTGTTGTGCTCCTCGCCTACCTACTCCTTGCCTTTTCTGTCACACAGCCCCTTCTTTCCAGGCAAGATTCCTCAGCTTCTGAGTAGGAAACACTCTGGGCTCCAGGTTTCTGGTTGGGAAGGGAAGGCCAGGCCAAAAGCTCCACCGGTCACACAGATAATGTACTCGCAGTTTTGTATCTTCCATTCACACTTTAGCCTACATGTCATTTTAGTCTTCACACAAATAATAACCTATCTGGCCAGGAGATAATCGGTTGAACAGAAGTCATCAGATCATCACAGCCCCCAGCTGGCTACAGACCAGAGGTTCCACGCTCTCAGGCTGACTAGAGTCCGCATCTCATCTCCAAACTACACTTCCCTGGAGAACAAGTGCCACAAAAATGAAAATGGGCCACTTCTCAGGAGTTGCTGAATAATCAGGGGTCACCGGACCCCTCGGTTGATGCACTGCAGCATGGTGGCTTTCTGAGCCCTGTTGGCCACGAAGTGTCAGCCTCAGCACTCCCAGGACTATTGCCAAGGAGGGGCAAGGGATGAGTCAAGAAGGTGAGACCCTTCCCGGTGGGCACGTGGGCCAGGCTGTGTGAGATGTTGGATGTTTGGTACTGTCCATGTCTGGGTGTGTGCCTATTACCTCAGCATTTCTCACAAAGTGTACCATGTAGCATGTTTTGTGTATATAAAAGGGAGGGTTTTAAAAAATATATATTCCCAGATTATCCTTGTAATGACACGAATCTGCAATAAAAGCCATCAGTGCTATTTGGATGTATCTACACTCTGTGTTACTGCTTTAGAATGCCTTCTGGGGGTCTCCCATATCAGAGACTCTTTAAGTAAAACCAGGAGGAGATTTGGCACCAGGACACACACCAGAATCATTTAAATCACACTCACCCTATCTCTGGTTACCACTTATACCCTCAGCCTCCCGAGTAGCTGGGACCACAGTAGTACCACAATAGTACTTCAGGCCAAGATGGCTCTCTGGAGCTCCACTTCCTCACATCCAGCTGTGTCCTGGATTTCTCCACCGGATGTCCTCCAAGCACCTTACAGGCAGTGCACTTAATGCCTGACACACCTTTCTTCTAGGTCTGGTCCCTTTTCACCAAATGGCACCAGGTACTCAATTGCTCAGATCAAAAACAAGGACCTCTCCCTTCCCCTGCCAAGGACAATCCATCCCTCCATGCCAAGCTATCTTGCCTGCCTTAGCGTAGGGTCTCATCTCCTCTGCCTTCAACTACTGCACCAGGCTCCAGACCAGGACTCTCCATCTCCCTCATTCCAATCCAACTTCCACACTAGCCGCTAGAACTGTTTCCTTGTAAAACAAATCTGTGGGTTGGGAATTGGTTCTAGGCATGACAGGAAATCCCAAAAGTTAAAGGAAAAGACTAGAAGATACAACTTTTTTCAGAACTCCAATTTTCTGCTTTCCAAGAAACAAAACAAAAAATAAAACGTGACCAAGATTAAAAGGCAAATATCGAATAAGAGAAAAATATTTGAAACATATATAGCAAATACAGAATATTCATGCTATGCTAAAACCTCTTTCAAATCAAGAAAGATGCAAATCCTGTAACAGAAAACTTGGCAAAGTACATGTACACAGGAGAAGACTCACAAATGGCCAGTAAACAAGATGTCAACCTCAGTAGTAATCAGAGAGGTGCTCTAAGTGAAGGACAAACCATGACGTGTTGCCTCTCAGATTGGCAAAGATGAAAAAAATGCCAATATCTATGCTGACAAGGGAATGGACAGATGTGTGCACTATGGATGGACGTATAAATTGACTCCATATTGTTGAAGAGTAATTTGCCAGTGTATATAGCAAAATTGTAAATGCACTTATACCCAGGGCCCCAGCAATCCTTCTACCTAATGACCAAGTGACATAACCATATGATAGCTTTTTCTAGTAAAGCTGCAGTTAGAGAGAGATGCACTGATACGCACTGAAGCCTACCATGTGCTTAGAAACAGGCGTGTGTGGCCAGACACGGTGGCTCACGCCCGTAATCCCAACACTTTGGGAGGCCGAGGCGAGGGGATCACGAGGTCAGGAGATCGAGACCATCCTGGCTAACACAGTGAAACCCCGTCTCTACTAGAAATACAAAAAATTAGCCGGGCGTGATGGTGGGCGCCTGTAGTGCCAGCTACTGGGGAGGCTGAGGCAGGAGAATGGCGTGAACCTGGGAGGCGGAGCTTGCAGTGAGCCAAAATCATACCACTGCACTCCAGCCTGGGATACAGCAAGATTGTGTCTCAAAAAAAAAAAAAAAAGAAAAGAAAAGAAAAGAAAAAGAAACAGGTGCATACGCGCGCGCGTGTATGTGTGCACATGCGTGTGTGCATGTGTGTGTTTTACGTCACCTTCACAGAAGCTCTGCGAAGGAGGGATCATTATTCTCACTTTACAAAAGAGGCAAAAATGACGCCTGAAGTCAGACTGCTGGTAAGAATGCCCAGCAGCAATTAATCCAGAAGGTGCTGGGTGTCAGGCACCAAGTAAGAGTTCTCAACTCCCTTCTCCTAAGCCCCTAGTCAGTTGTTGGGATCACAGTGGAATCTGAATGCTATTTGAGGAAAATACCTTAATCTTGGCCCAGGCTATCATCACCCCTCCACATACATCTGGAGTGGAGCGTGTGGGACATAGGGAACAAGAGCAAAGGAAAACAAGGCCCAACTTTACTGGTCACTGGTCTTGGCTCCAAAACCCCAAACAGAGAGCTCTGGAAAGCCATGCAGGACACTGCAGAGCCATCCTTTTTCTAAACTAGTTAGGATTCAAATGAAAGCAGGTCATGATACCAGCTATTTCTCCCAAACCCCATCTCAATACCCAAGCCTGAATCTTAATCAAACCACACCTAGGCTATATAGAAGGAGAGGAAGGAATCAGCTCATCAGAGATGTGGAGAAAATGAAAGGTGGGGGTCAGCTCACTAAGCTGGTGGCATGGAAGAAGAGCATGGGGCAGGAGGGCTCTGTCCAACCCTAGCCTGGGTACCCAGTGAACTGCTCTACCTGCCAGCAAAGACAGCCAGTCAGCATCCTGGGGACTTGCCAATCAGACCATCCTTTCCTATCCCATCAGTGACCTTTTAAGGCCTACAATCACAGGAGTCCTACTATTACTAAGTTCTCCATGTGGCTGCATTGCATTTGCAGACCCAGAAGGAAGTCAATAAAGCCCAGACTTTCTCCTGCCCCAGGCAAACCCCTGCATCCCAGTTTTAGCCAAGACCTTGGTCTCTTGGGTGACAAGGGGCACCCACCTGCTGGGCTTGTGTGGGGAACAGGGCCAGAAGACAGTGATGTTTTCTGAGCAAGCGACACTGAACAAGACCCTCTCCCCCAAATCTTGCCAATTTGAGCAAGACTGAAAGAGAAACCTTCGAATTACTGAAAACAATAGTAATGGGAGTGTACCATGCTCACAGTTCACACTCTTAGGGGGTTCAAGGTGTCCTCTCTGATTTCCCAAGATCCCCTTGTCTGTTTCACACAGACTTGTCAAGACTCTGATTATAGTAAGAGAAACCCACAGGACCAGACTAAGTCAAAAATGGAAGCTTTTAAGTGTAACAACATGTTTAAAAGGTGCTCTTTCTGCCTCAATTTTATCTGAGACTTCAAAGGCTAAGGACAAGATAAAAGCTGCAAGATCATCCCTGCAAAGGGCATGGCCCCGCACTGGCTCTCCAGCATTAGCTGATGGCTTCCCTGACGCTGCGTGAGAAGTACAGAAAGAAGGTCCTGGGGATGGGAGAGTGAGCTGTCCTTCACGTGTCCCCACCACCACAAGGAAGGTGGGTGTTTTCACCCACCTTCAGTCAAGTGAGAGGGACTTCAAGGGACCATTCCCACAGCCTGGCATGGGCCGGCATAAGCACTCCTGTCTGACTCAGGCCCAGGAACACAAAGAGCAGTGGGAAGAGCGGCCCGCGTTGAGAGCACAAGGCCAGCCCACCGAGGCACAAATTCAGGCTTCCTAGGACCAGAGGGCTGCCTGGATGGTGGGGGTGGGGGCAGGGCAGGAAGTACAGGAGCCAGGAAGGGAGCTATACATGACTCCATCAAAGCAGCTGAGTCAGAGGTGCCCAGGAGGGAAATTCTGAAGCAACAGCAGCCAAGAGGGGGAAAGGCAGCACTGGGTTGCTTGCACAAGCATCTAGCAAACCCACAGGGCATGAGCTCTGAGTTACCAACAGCTATGAAAGATGGACCCTTCTCTCTCCCTTCTTCCTCCCCTGTTTCCACGGGCCAGAAACTTCAGTGAATAGGTTGGGGAGGCAGCGGGACTGGCCAGGATCCAGTGAAGAAGCTGACTGTGTGTCAGCTAGGTGCTGTGGCTCATGCCTCCCAGAACTTTGGGAGGTCAAGGTGGGAGGACTGCTTGAGCCCAGGAGTTTGAAACCAGCCTAGGCAACATGGTGAGAACCCCGTCTCTACCATAATTAATTAATTAATTAATTAATTAATTTAAAAATTAGCTTGGCATAACGGCATGTACCTGTGGTCCCAGTTACTCTGGAAACTGAGGTGGGAGGCTCACTTCAGCCCAGCAGGCAGAGGTTGTAGTGAGCCAAGATCATGCCACCATACTCCAGGCCTGGGCAAAAAAAACAGACCCTGTCTCAAAACAAACAAACAAACAAACAAGCAAGCAAACAAGCTGACCATCTGTCTTCCCCCACTCCAGACCTCCACAGCTGGTCAGCTTTAGGAGTCCAGACTGGCAATTCCTACACTGGACTGTCAGGAATGAGGAATTGTTACAATGGATTGGGCTGTTTCATGCCTAGCACCTGAAAGACCAAAGGACCCGCTAAGTTCTCAGCTTTGACTGGGAGAAGAAAAATCCACAGAGTAGGCTCAAAAGGACACGGGGAAAAATGAGGTTGGTTTCTTCTTACACCTGATTGAGTCCAGCTCATTTAATAAGCTGGTTACATAAGGACACGAGGTATCTCCCCAAGTCCACGGGCAGGGACACAGCTGGGCCTCACAAGGGCCAGGAACTAGAAATTGCCTGGAAAGCCTTCAAGATGCAAGGCAGCAACTTTCTCAGCTCCTCTCCCTTGCTCTTTGCTTTCCCCTTTCCTGCAGGGTCTCTTTCTTTGCTTCTCATCAAGCATCCATCTGTGGACTATTCTCTGCAGTTGTCCCGGCACATGGCACCAGACGGCATTTTTCAGTTCACGTCCCCCTGATCTGAGTGCCAGCACATCTACGTTCCAATGCTGGCTCCCAGATAGAGGATCCAACCGGCCCGGTTCGGGCTGAGTACCCACCCCAACTCTATAGGCTCTGACCGTGGAGCAGAGTTAGGTGGAAGGAACACTGCTGCTGGCGTGCAGTGCCAAGGGAGAAGCAGGGGAAGTAGGTTCCCAAAGAAGGAGGGGTCACAGGCTGGGTCTCTATCCAAAAAAGTGTCTAGACTACACTCCAGATGTTATTGGTCCCCATCCTCTCCAGGACCATAATTTGCCAACCAGACATGACTCATCAGATGGGATCCTATTCCCCAGCCCCTCCTGCTGCTGACCCCTGCACTATCCCAGAAATCACATCCAACCCTTCTAGGGCCAGGTGGCTAACTAACATGACACCTGGCTGTGCCCAGATGGGCTTCTTCCTGGGTATGCTGCCCTTCCTGGATATGCTGTGTTTCTCAATAGGGATACGGGGGCAACAGGGTTCTCACTGATAGAGTCTTCTTAGCTGTATTTTCATGTGGAGAGCACTAATACTAGCCATCATCTATAGGGTGCTTTCCATGTGCCAGGCAGTATGCATGGCTCTTTAAATTCTCACAACAACTCTGTGAGGTGGATTCTATAATTACTCTCTCTTCAACATAATAGAAAACTTACATCAAAGAGGTAAGTGAGCAGCCCAAGTGCATGCAGCCTGACACTCAGAATGTAAACTCAACTCAGTCTGATTCCTGAGTTCCTGCCTCTACAGCATCGATCACTACACCCACGGAGGAAGTGAGATCACACTACAGCTCCTATGTCACCCCATATCACTCAGTAATACATCTGAGAATCATGGTGATAGGGAGCCTCCTGCCCATAGCAGTGGATATGTCAGGTGGCCAGCCAGCCTGCCTGAGCAGCAGCAGCAGCAGCAGCAGCTTGATATCAGAAGGTCCCTAGATGTCAGAAAGCCTGTCCATAGCTGTCTGCCTAATTTATCTCAAACAATGGACGTGGAGTAACAAGGGGCAGTGCTGGAGAATGTTCTGCAGCTCCTTGGGCTACCAATCCTTTGCCAGGCTGCAGCTCTTTTTCTTCTTGCCATCTGTCCTACAGCCTACAGACTCATCAGCTCCCTGCTTTGCTACTCCAAACATCCTACTTGTGGATGCTCTGGCAGTCACCAGATGACCAAATCTATCCGGTTCAAGCCCTGGTCCTCATCATCTGGTAACTCGGTTCCAGTAGCGGTAGCTCATCTCCCATATCCATGCCTCCAGGCCTGGCGCTTGCTTACAGGTCTCTCTCAGACCTCAGAGTCAGGCCTGAACCAGCCCTAGTCTGGGATTCTGCCTCTGTGGACATGATGTTTCAATACCAGCCATCCCTGAGACATTCAAGTATCCCTGTCTCTCCTGAATGGCCATCCTGGGCCAGCTCAGCCCACACTAGGAGCCCAGACACAATCTCTCCCATCTGCACGGCATTCCCACAGCGCTGCCACATGCGGCACCTCCTAGGTGGGTGGGCCATCTGCCTGTCCCATGCTGTGCTTGCTGATGGTCATAATATTAATAAATCCAGCTCCATGGGCTGCTCAAGGGATGTTCCCTTCTCCACTGCTACAGCACATCCTGAAGCTGAAGGGCATCTCACAGTACCAGGAGAGGGCTTCCTGGATGAGGAAAGACAGGCCACATTTGCCCTGAGCCTCAGCAGAGCTGGGAATGGCCCAGAGCCTAGAAGGATAGTTAATGTGGAGGGAGTAGAATTAGAATTCCCTTCTGGGGCCATGTGATGACAGAGGCCTACGCCCTAGTCATCTCAACAAGGGAAAAGGATTAAAAGAAGCACACAGCCTTCTCCAAGCCTGGAATGTTGACCAATGCCCAGGCAAGTGTGCAGGGGATGGATTTAGGTCAGCCTCCTCTCCACAGGAACCCAACAGCAAGGCAGTCTTTCTTCATCAATCAGGGCAGTGCAGGCCTGTGCTGGGGACACAGGGAGAGGGAATAAGGACAGATATTCAGGAAGCAGAGGCAAGGGCAGAGGGTGGCTGATCAGCTGGCTCGGAGGCCTGAAGGCCTGGCTGCCTAATTTAGAGCCTAAGAGAATTGGTGGGCAGAGAAATCTATATATATATATATATATATTTTAAAAGGCATCTTATGCCTATAATTTTAGCATAAATAAAACATGGTGGGTAATATCTAGTGTTGGTGAGAGTGGAAAAAATAGGCATACTCATATCCTGTTTATAGAAATATAACTGCAAGCATTTCAGAGGCCATTCCAGCAGCAGGCACTGTGAAGTTGCAGAGTTTCTGCCCCAGCAATTCCACTTCCAGCACTCAGTGTTTCAGAAGTACTCTAACAGGAGGGTAAAGACACACAGATAAGGATGCTCCCCACTGCACTACAGGCTGAGCATCCCTTATCCAAAATGCTTGGGACCAGAAATGTTACAGGTTTCAGATTTTTTCAGATTTTGGAATATATGCATTACACTTACCTGTTGAGCAAACCTAATTTGAAAATCTGAAATCCAAAATATTCCAATGAGGCTTTTCTTTGAGCGTCATGTTGACTCTCAAAATGTTTTAGATTTTGGATTTTCAGATTAGGGATATTCAACTTGTATATGTAAAAGGGAAAAACTAGAAACAGTCTAAATATTTGTCAATTGGGACACAGCTAGACAAATGAGCACTCATCCAGGCGATATCCAACACGTTGACCATGCATCTGTGGGTGCCAAAGAGCTACCAGAAAGAACAGGGGAGTTCTAGCTTTGCTGCCACTGTACAATATCTATGACAGTTTATATGTGCAAACAACACATATAAAATGTTCCCACTTTGGTTAGAAAGCACAATATCATATGTGCCCCTCCACAGGCACATCTTTTTGTATTCGTGGGTCAGAATGTCTGGAAGAACACACACCCATGGCAAACACTGGCTGCCTCTGGCAAGTGGGAGAAGAAGAATGGCACATTCACTTTTTACTTTATACACTTCTTTTCGGTGTGAATAATTTTTACGACAAGCAATGTATTACTTTGTAATTTTTAAGTTTTTAAAAGAATGAGTGGGCACCAAATGCCTTTCTGGATGGTCACAAAAAAGGATATATCCTTGTTTCCCTTGAGTACTCAGGAGCCCACTGTACACTCCATCAGGGAACAACACAGGCTTCCTAAGGGTAACCTTCCAGGCCCTCTCAGACCCTAATCAGTCATTCCCAGGCACCCATCTTCCTTACAGAACTGCAAGAATTCATCACCTCTCAAAGCAGCAACCACACTCTCTAGCCTATCATATCCCCCCACCTCAAAACTAGCTTTCGAGAGGGGTCCAGTACGTCCTGCTGCCCTAGAGGCCAATGTTATAGTCCTTTATGTGTTGAGTTTTATAGCTGATTTTGTCCCAAAACAGACTGGTCAACAAAGCAATAAATGTGGGGTAGTGATAAAGGTTGTGCAATGTGTTCATTATCCATTGCTGTGTGACAAATTATTCTAAAACTAAGCCCCTTATAATAAACATTTATTATCTTGCAGTTTCTGTGGATTGGGAATTTGGGCATGTCTTAGCTAGGTGTCTCTGGCTCAAGGTCTCTGATGAGACTTCAGTCAAGCTGTTGGCTGGGGCTGCAGTCTCATCTGAAGGCTCACCTTTTAAGCAGAATCTTCTTCCAATCTCCCTCATGTGGTTGTTGGCAGGTCTCAATCCCATGCCACACGGGCCTCTCCACAAGACTACCAAACACAGAGCAGCTGGATTCCTTCAGGATGAATGATCCAAAAGAGAGCAAGAAAGGGCAAGCACTCAACATAAAAGGGATAGTCTTTAATGATCTAATCTTGGAAGGGACATCCCATTATTTCTGTCGTACTTGTTAGAAGCAAATCACTATGTTCTGCCTATATTTAAGAGGAAGAGATTATACAAGGATATGAATACTAGAGAACAGAAATCATTGGGGGCCATCTGAAAAGCTGTCTACTACATGAAATCTTTAGGTTCTCAGGGCCATTGTCCTAACTATTCCTCTCTGCAGCAATGCAAGGAGACATCCCAATGGCCCCAGGTTGGTCCTGCGGTTGCAGAAGCTCCCCAGTCTTTCCTTTGCGCCAGCTCTTTTCTTTATTAGGGCCAGCCCAGGTACAAGGGGACAGTCAGAATGTGTCAGTAGAAGACCAGTGTCCACTCAGTCCACTCTGTCCCCACCCATGAGTCAATGTGCTTCTCCAGGACCTCCCACCAGGAAGTCTCCCTGTTCCACATAGGAAGAGTCCCTAGAGGTGCTTTCCTTCTCAGCTGTGGATTTTCCCAGAGGTTAAAGGCCTGTTCTGGGGAACATAGGGCATATTCTGAGGTTAGCGGTTGGAGCACTGGAGTCAGACCTGGGTATAAGCACTGATCTCACCATTTACTAGTGTGTAAACTTTAACATGAATCTTGTTCATATTTTGCAGCTAGCAAATAAGTGAAACAAACGCCTCCCTCAAAGGAAGGAGTGTTGGGAGGACTGAATGAGATAATGCAGTACAATCACATAGCAAGACAGTGAACGTGAGCTTTTGTAATTATTGCTAGTGTTAGTTTCTAACTCGAAATCCAAAAAACTAAAGGAAGTCAAAGAGGAATAGTCATCCTAATGAGTATAAAGACTCCTACCATGAAAATACTTTTTCTTGCACAAAATGGGCTTATGCTCATACCTCGTTTTGTAGAGTCAGACAAAACTTCTTGACCCAGAGAAAAGCTGACTGCAGATCCTCCCTTTGTCCCAGAAGGGACAAATGGGACAAGGTTCTCCTGCTTTGGGCAGCAAAGCATGCAGGAAACAAGCCTTTCCACCTAGTGCTCCTTTCTTGAACCTCACATGTTTTCCTTCCACTGTTTATTTCCATGGAGACGGAGATATTAAAAGGAGGATGTGTAAGTTAAGGCTGGGTGGAACCCCAGCAGTAAGCATGAGATCTTGAGTTAAACTTGGTATCCGCCTGGGATATGATTTTGGGTAAGTCATGAGTCAAGCTGTGTTTTTTTCTTCATTCATAAAATGGGGGTTTTAATAACATCCACTGGCCTTTTGTAAGAAATGAGAAAGACTACAGAGTCCCAGAAAAAGTGTGAATTTTAAGGTAACAAATCCTAAGATTGCAAAAGTAAAGGCAATCTCTTCCCTTCTGGAAGGGAGAGATTTGAAACAAAATGTAGCTAACCACTCTTCAAAATCATGGAAATAGTTTCCTTCATTTTGGATGGGATAGTGTCTTTGAGATCATTCTGTTGACTGGGAAGTATGTTTGAGCCTGGGGTCAAGGGAAGCTTTTCCTTGTTTGCTGGATCCCAGAGAGGGTTGAATGCCTAGATCTAGGGAAGGGGAGATTGTTCAAAGGCTTCCTGGGCTAGCGGTGGGGAGGGCAGGGAGTTGGCCCCTGTAGCATGTGGCCATCGGGGCAGAGTAGAAAAAGGAACGTGGCCTATGGCTCCATGGGCAGGCAGACCAGAATCCAGCCTTAAGCTTTGCTTCGTGGTCTGACAGATACCTCCTCTTCCAGATAAGGCAGGAGCCTGGTTCTACACAGGTCCAACTGGGAAAGGCAGGAGGGGACCAGCGGGAGGGCTCAGAAGTTTGGGGCCAGGCTGCTGGCTGAGGCTCAAGCAACAACCAGGATGGATCTGTGGAACAAATGCGTGCTCCTTGGGAACCGTGGAAACGTGGGGTGGGGAAATGAAAAAAAGGCTGGATTTCCTGCATGTGGAATGGAATTTTTTCAGTTGGGCACTAAAAGCTGGCCAACCTGGGGACAGTCAGTTAACATTATTGCTAATCCTGACAAGGGAAATACCTTGGTCCTAGGGTGGCGGCCCCCATCAAGGGGGCAACGGCCACCACTCAGATCCCTGTTCCAGGAAGCAGCAGCTCTGCTGCATCCTTGGCTTGATCCCACCCATGCTTGCTCTTTCCTCTCTGCTTTAAGGGGGCCCACACTTGAAATGCACAAATGGATTCTCAAAACCAGAGTACAAGGACATGCTATGTGTCTTCATCAGGTATAAGGGATATACTCACTGACAGCTGTTCTAGGTCTCTCCAAAGCTTTGCTCTAAAATGAACTGCTTTTAAAGAGCCTTCCCCCTCCCTGGAAATTTCTGAAATACAGTGACTCATCACAGGCTTTTACAGGATCCCCTAACTGGTCTTTACTCCTCCAGCCTGACCTCGAAGCCACTTGCTGCAGCCAAGGTAATGTGTGTTCAATGCAAATCCAACCCAGCGTGCCCTTGCTTAAAACCCTTTCATGGCTCCCTACTGCTCCTAGGTTGGTCAGAGCCTGGGCTCCCCACTCCCTCCCAACTCCCATGTCTAGGCCCTAAGCAATCTTCCCCTCCCTTCCACTGCAGCTGCTCCACATGACACCCTCCCCCTCATTCTCTACTCTCCAGCCAGTTTTTCTAACAAACATGTTTTTCCTCACTTTAGAGTTCTTGCACAAGCTGTCATCTTTGTGTAAAATGTTCACCTCCCCATCTCTTCACCCAGCTTATTCATCCTTCAGGACTCTACTTCCCTCCAGAAAGCCCTTCCTGGTTCCCCCAGACTAGCCAGGGCCCCCTTGGTTTGCTCCTTTGCCTTTTCCTTCATAATGCTCAACTCGCTTGCAGTTTCTTGTCCAGTGCTGGTGATCACAACTGGACTGTGAGCTCCACAAGGGCAGGGGTGGTGTCTGACTGGGGGGCTTTGGGGCATTTGAGTAAACACTTTTTTGAGCAATGATCACTTCTTTTCGAGAGCCCTTTAGTTTTCCAACAGTTTAGCCCTGTTCATTTTATATTTGGAAAAATTTGTCTTGATTTTAAACTTTAGAATTTATATTTGCAAATAAAGGCTTACTTTCTGAAAAATGGAAAGGTTTGCTTGTTTGAAGGGATAACTTACGTTCTAGACATTTACTTCACTTGTTAGAAGTCTGGGTAAATTTACTAAGAATGTCTCCAAATGTTTTCTTACTATCCAGAAGTGTTAGAATACCTAATTTTTGTTCCTTGAGAGATCATAATTTTCCACACTGCTATGTTTACTTTTAGAATCAGCTCTAAACCATTTAAGATCCATCACATTTCTAATTTAGTTATTTCCTGAAGGAAATAAGTAGTAAGAACACAACACCCCCTAAATCAATACAGCTATTTATAAGCAAATGATGTAGACATTCTTCAAAGCTCTTTGCTTGCTTTTGTTATCATTCCAATCTAACCGGGTATTTGCAAGGAGCTGCTATCAGATAAAATCAGCTGCAAATAATTGACCTATTTCTCAACACTATTTTCACACTTTGAAGTAATCTGCAAGAAGCTTTTTGATTCAAAGAGTCTTATTTTATAAATGTAATACATTTTTCTCTCAGTATTTTTTAAAGTATGTTTCATCAGGTACACCCAAGTAGAGCCAACTGGCTCTACAATTTGCATTAAAAGGAGTCAGAATCACACCCACATAGTTAGTAACAAAGGCTAGCACTACATAAAGGCACCTTTACATGGAACAAAGAGACACATATGTGAATAGTCACAGGAGCCCAGTTAGCATATAGAATCTTCCACAGAGGGTTAAAAGAATTGTTACAAAAATAAAGCCCATAATTGCTATTAGAGGCAAATAACTGCTGAAGCAGCATTCACGGTCTCAAGCAACGGAAGTAACAAAGCAGCTTGAAATATCAGGGACTGACCTACAGTTCCTCCCAGAAAACAGCCTCCTCTCACCCCAAGAGGGAAAAGATCTATAGTGAGGACTTTGCCAGAGAAAAAAACAAATGGTTTCAGATAGTTTTTCCTATGTTGTACTTTCCAGGAATTATATAACTATTCCTCTTTAAATAAACAAATCTGTTCCTGGGACAGGTTGCGTTTTCAAGAATACATAACCTGGATTTGGGTAGGGTATGTCCAAGGCAAGCAGACATGTATGCATGCAGGTGGAACTCCCAGCTGCCTCAGGAAGTCTTCCTTCATTCTTTTTTAAGCAAACTATGGCACCCCATCGTAAACTCTCATACACTATCCCAAGAACAGAGAGCAGGTGGCAGTCACCTCCTCTTCTCTCCCTCTGACTTGTATATGTCAGGATCATTCTGATGCAACATGAGAAATGTAATCCACCTGGTTTAAGGGGAGAGGAAAATAATCATAAGGCTGAAGCGATAAGACTACAGTAGTTCAGCTGGACTCGCTTAGAGTCAGAAGCAGGAAGAATGCAGAAGGATGGAGGCCTCCATGGAGCCTCTTGGGAAGCACCTGCCAGGAAGCAGCAGCTGACATGAGGTGATCAAGGACATGCAGGGCTGCATCTGTCTAGAAACTGAGCGGCAAGAGGCCTGAGGGCTGGCACAGGCTGACCAACGCCCTTGGAAGCCCAAGACTGCACTGCTTTGTGGTCCCACAATAGAGAATGTCACAAGAAACAGCGATAATTTATCCCCTTCACACAATGTCTGATGGGGGCCACCCACAAGTCATAAATAACCAGAGGACACAGGTGGTAACCACAAGGGTGTGTAGGAAAGTAATGACCTGAATAGGGTGGGGAGTCAGGAGAGGGCAGTGTCAAGAGCTTAGGGCTTATAGCCAGGCCATCTGGGCCCAGTCCTGGCTCTGTTACTTTCCAGTTATGTGACCTTAGGCAACCTCTCACTGCCTGCTTATTCACTGGGCTACTGTGAGCATTCAATGAAATGATGCATTCAAATGCCTAGCAAAGTGCTAGGCACAGAGAAAGCAAACAATGCACAGCAGCGCTCATGATCATCCTTATTCGAGAAAAGAGGCCATCCTTAATGACCCTGGAACATCTCTTCTAGTGGAACCCATGGGCTGCACTAGGCTACCCTCACGCTAATACTGTCAACGCTGTCTCTCAATTGATGAGCCTCAGGTGTGGTGGGAATGGACTTGGGAGCTGTGCACAGCAACATGCCCTCCATCTGTAGACCTGAGATGGGGATTTGCCAGTAACCAAGTAGAAAGACACTGCAGTTTATGGTAAGCCAAAGAAGAAAACAAGGAAAGATGCAAAATCATGGGAAAAAGAAAGAAATAGAATTCAATCATATGGTATAAGGTGAAACAAATATGAAAGTGATATATTCCTCTACTAAAAGGCAAGGTTTCTCATGTAGGGTCCAACTAAATGCTGTTTGCAAGAATCATGACTAAATCAAGGCAACTTAAAATATTAAACTATCGGCCAGGTACCATGGCACACGCCTGTAATCCCACCACTTTGGGAGGCTGGGGCAGGCAGATCACCTGAGGTCAGGAGTTCGAGACCAGCCTGGTCAACATGGTGAAACCCCGTCTCTACCAAAAATACAAAACTTAGCGGGGCGTGGTGGTGGGCACCTGTAATCCCAGCTACTCGGAAGGCTGAGGCAGAACTGCTTGAACCCAGGAGGCGGGGGTTGCAGTGAGCCAAGACGGCACCACTGCACTCCAGCCTGGGCAACAAGGGTGAAACTGAGTCTCAAAAAAATAAAAAATAAAATAAAATAAAATATTAAAATCTAAACTATAGTCAAAGGTTATAAAATAAATGCAAATGAATCCACACTGAGATATCATCTTGGGCCAGCCACAATGGTTATTATTAAAAAGACAAAAAATACCATGCCAGCGAGGATGTGGAGAAAAGGGAACTACACACTGTTGATGGGAATGTACGTTAGTACAGCCACTGCAGAAAACAGTATAGAGACTGCTTAAAAAACTAAAAATAGAGATACCATACAATCCAGCAATCCCACCTCTGGGTATTTATCCAAAGGAAAATACATCATTATGTCAAAGGGATACCTGCACCTGCATGTTTACTGCAGCAGTATTCACCTCACCCAAGATACGGAACCAACCTAAGTGTTTATCAGCAGATAAATGGATAAAGAAAATGTAATATATATACATACACACACACACACACACACACACACACATAATGGTGTACTATTTGGCCATAAAAAGAATGAAATCGTGTCATTTGCAGCAACATGAATGCAGCTGGAGGTCACGATGTGAAGTGAAATAAGCCAGGCACAGAAAGACAAGGATCACATGTTCTCACTCATATGTGCTAGCTAAAAAAGCTGATCTTATGGAGGCAGAGAGCAAAATGATAGATACCAGAGGGTGGGAAGGGTGTGTGGGTGGGAAGGAGGTATAAAGAGAGGTTGGTTAATGGGTACAAACACACAGTTAGAGAGAAGGTATAAGTTCCAATGTGCAATAGCTGAGTAGGGTGATAATGGTTAACAATGTATTGTGTATTTTGAAGTAGCTAAAAGAGAGGACGTGAAACATTCCCAACACACAGAAATGATGATACCGCCTAATACCCTGACTTGATTATTATACATTCTATGCATGTAACAAAATACCACATATGCCCCTTAAATATGTAAAATATTATCTATCAATACAAATAATGTCTTCACCTAGCCAAAAAAGAAAAAAAAGAAAAATAAGATGTCACACAATTAATATCAGACAATAGAAGTAAAAGCAAGTAACAAATGGAACCAAGATAACTTTGTATGGAGTACTTCACAATGAATCTATAACTGTTACAAACTTCTATATACTAAATATGTAAGGCAGAAACTACTAGAAATATAAGGGGACTGTAACATATACTTCTTTCTGGATAGATCAAGTTGTCAAAAACTCATAATTTGAACATTACAACGCAATTATAAGATTAATTTGAGACACTGCACCTTCTTTTCCAGCATGCACCACGAAACATGTATAAAAACCGATGTTACATTAAGCCACAAAACGAATCTCAAAAATTAGAGAGGACTATGTTTTTAAAAACCTAAGCCATTCATACAAGCATTATTCGTAATAGTCAAAGAATGGACACAATTCAAATGTTTATCAAATAAATGGATATCGGGAGGCCAAAGCGGGCAGACTGCCTGAGCTCAGGGATTTGAGACCAGCCTAGGCAACACGGCGAAACCCCGTCTCTACGAAAAATACAAAAAAATTAGCTGGACGTGGTGGTATGCACCTGTAGTACCAGCTACTTGGGGGGCTGAGGCGGGAGGATCGCTTGAACCCGGGAGTTCCAGGCTGTAGTGAGCCAAGATCATGCTACTGCACTCCAGCCTGGGCAAAAGAGCCAGACCTTGTCTAAAAAAACAAATGGATAAATAAAATGTGGTACATCTGTACAGCGGAATATAATTTGGCACTAAGAAGGAATGGGGCAACACGCTTGGGTCTGCTTCCACACTGTGGAAGCCTTGTTCTTTCGCTCTTCACACTAAATCTTGCTGCTGCTCAAAAAAACAAACAAACAAAAAAAACCAAACAAACAAACAAAAAAGAAAACATGGTGCTATGAGAAAGAAGTCAGTCATAAAGACAGCATATTGTATGATTCGATTTATATGAAATTTCTAGAACAGGAAAATGTGTGGAGACATAAAGTAGATTAATAGTTGCCTAAGGCTGAAGGTGGGAGAGGAGGGTTGGCTAGAGGGAAATGGGAATGACTGCTCATGGGCCTGAGGTTTCTTTATGGAGTGATAAAAATGCTTTAAAAATGACTGTGGTGATGTTTTGCACAACTGTGAATATTACTAAAAACCAGTGAATTGTACACTTTAAATGGATTATGTATTAATTATATTTCAATAAACTTTTAAAACTAAAAACAAAAGCCTAAGCCCTTGAAAACGAAAAAAACACTATCTTAAATAACATTTGCATAAAAGAAAAATTAAAACTATAGAGAGTATTTAAAGAATATCACTGACACCATTACACACCAAAACGTGTAGGATGCAACAAAAGCAGCAATTAGAGGAAAATTTATAGCCTTAACTGTTTTCTATGTTAAAGCGAAAAAAATAACATATACACAAATAAACCAATAATTCAACTCTAGTAGTTAACAGAAATGGCAAAACAACTTAAACTCAAGGAAAACAGGAGAGATGAATTATAAGAGACACACATGGAAAGTTCATATTTCATTATGTTTAAGATGTCACCGTTTATCAGGTGTGTCTTTTTCTATGTATCACTAAGAAAAACTGCTGCCAATTAAACAATGTCACAATGCTTTGTTATCAATTGCAAGATGTATCCCAATTTCAGAAGTGTTAAAATGTGGAAAGAAAATGCACATCTTTGACTGATAAAATATAGTAAACTAAAAAGCAGAAAGACAGTATAACTGAAAACAAATCCAAAATTTCATCTTTGGAAAGACCAATAGAGAAGGAGGTAAATTTTAAAAATTTAAAAAAGAAAGAAAACAAAAAATACAAAGTATTAGAAATACTGAACTATTAGAAATACTAAGGCAAATATAACCTTATTTATACATATTTATATATAAATATATATATTTCTTTTAGTTTTTTTGTTATATTTTAGTATATTTTGTTATATATTTTTAGTTACATTTGCTTTAGTATTTAGTGTATATACACAGAGATTCAAATTTATAAGATAATACTGTATCATCAAAAAATTAAGAAAAAAACTCTATGCTAATAATATTGAAAATTTGGATCAAATGGACAATTTTCTACTAAAAAACAAATTTTCCAAGTTGGCTTTAAAAAAATTAAATATTTTAATTAATTTTTAATTAAAAGAATTAGAAAATCTAAGTAAACAATGCTCATGAAAGTAATTTTAAAACTGTCAAAAACGTAACTTCAAAAAATTGCACTAGATCCCCTGAAATATCAGGAGTCACTTCTATATAATCTTGGTTTCCCTTGTTATTAGAATTATTTTAGATCATAAAAGATCAAAAGATTTTTTTATTAAATTGGCATAACCCTGACATCCAAACTACAAGAAGTATTTTTCACCTATCAAATTGGCAAAGACAAAAAAGAAAGAAAGAAAAAGGGAAAAAAAAAAAACTATGAAAAAGCATAGTATTTGTAACATGGGAGAAACAGGCAATATCATCCTCTTCTGATGAAAGTACAAATTGACACAACTTCTCTGGAGTGCATTTTGGAAATATACATGAAAAGGCATAAGTTTTTGCACACGTTTTGAAGCTGTGCACACTTCTAGGAATTTATCACAAGGTAATAATCATAACTACATGTGGAAAGCTTTTGCAATAAGGATATTCACTGAGACATTTTAATAGCAAAAATGTAGAAACACCTTAAATCAGGGGTTCCCAACTCCCCGTTAGGAACTGGGCCACACAGCAAGAGGTGAGCGATGGGCTAGCAAGCATTACTGCCTGAGCTCCACCCCCCTCAGATCAGTGGCAGCATTAGATTCTCATAGGAGCGCAAACTCCACTGTGAACTGCACATGTGAGGGATCCAAGTTGTGTGCTTCTTATCAGAGTAATTATCTGAGGTGGAACAGCGTCATCCTGAAACCACTCTCCTCAGCCCACTCTCCATCCGTGGAAAAACTGTCTTCCAGGAAACTGGTCCCTGGTGCCAAAAAGGTTGAGGGCTGCTGTCTTAAATGGTCAATATTGGAGAGCAGATTCGAGTTTGACAAATCCATCTGATGGGACTGAGTCATAGTACCGAAAAGTAGATAATATTTTAAAGATAAAAATAACATTTTTAGGATAGAGTAAACATACATATTTTAGATATGCCCAAATGAATAAGATATGAAGCAAACATCTTCAGGTGAGATAACAAAAGCTATTAACTGTTTTCTCTAATTCCTTACAATTAACATGCATTATTTTTGAACCAGAAAAATTAATAAGCATTACTATAATTGTATTTGTACAAATATGAAATATACTAACGATGCCCAGAGAACCAGAACAGAGGGTTTGTGCTTGACATGCCCCAGTTCAGGAGGATGTGGATGAACCAGTAAGAGTCTTATCACTGTCACTGAGACCCATCTGGGCTGCAGCCTGGGGAACCTTGGGGCCCACAGGTCTTTTATATAAAAAGCAGAACATCCTTTGTATATCACCCTAATCCAGGTTTCCATCCTTGGGAAGTATCAACAGCCTGTTCCAACCCAAGGAGTCAACCAATTGCCTCTTTATCTATGGGCCATGTCGCTTCCTGGAAATTTCTCAAGTAGAAACTGTAAAAACATCTTATTTGGCACAGAGTAGGCTTCTTAAAAAATAATAAGCCAATTCAAACTCCTACCTAGATAGGGAATACTTGGAACCATCTTCAGGCTTCGGATATATTCCCGTGTCCGCTTGTAATTATCTTCTTTCGACATCAGGTAGTCCAATTTCTCAAAGGTAGTCTTGTCTTTCCGATTCAAAAGCTAGAATGAGAAGAAAATATAGCAAAATAAATAAACCAGAAGAAGCTAAAGAGTGGATAACTGTGGATGAATGCTAAAAGGGAAAATCCTAAGTGGCACATCTATGGTGTGTCAAATCCTGGACAGAACTAAGGATTTTAAAAGGCTGTTTCATGCATATGAGGTAGAAGGCAGGACTCGACTCCAGAGGTGGGGCTTGGACACTGGACCAAACTGAGGACTAGCTAAACAGGGACGAGGCAGAAGCAGTTTTCTATGAGATACGCCCACCAGCGTGCCATGTCAGTTTACCACTGCCATAGCAACACCTGGATGTTACCACCCCTTTCCATGGCAATGGCCTGAAAGTTTTTCTAGAAATTTCTGCATAATCTGCACCTTGATTTGCATGTAATTAAAAACACAAATAAATATGACCTGCCTCTGAGCTGCTACTCTGGGCACACTGCCTATGGGGTAAGCCCCATACCACAAGGAGCAGTATCTCTGCTGCTGCTGCTGCTGTACACTGCCACTTCAATAAAAGCGGTTGTCTAATACCACGAGCTCGCCCTTGAATTCTCTCCTGGGCAAAGCCAAGAACCCTCCAGGGCTAAGCACCAATTTTAGGGTTTGCCTTCCCTGCATCACAGAGATGGAAAACTTCAATCTTGTGATCCTCACAGAATCTCACACTTGGAAGCTACCCTCCAAAGCTACCTGGCCCACTGTTCTACATGATGTCAGAATCCCCCAAATAACAGCAGCTTATGGGTGCAGAGAGCCTACAACAGCAAGGTGCTAAGGTAGAAAAGCAAACTGCTCAGGGTCACCTGAAGACTTATTTCACAGCTATACCAGGTCTCTTTCCCTGCATCCACAGCTATTTGCTCTCCTCACCATCTCCATGGCTGAAAGTCCTAGTAAGTTCCACACAATTCACATGCCCATGTACACAAAGCCAAGCCATCGCTCGAATCCAGGCTACATCCTCCAGATCCCCCACAGCCAACTGTGTCATATTTACACTGGATGTGGTAATTTTAATCAAAAGACGACAACCTTCTTTTCTCTATGCAGTTATCGAAAGGGCAACTTAGTTAAGCAAATACAGAATGAACAGGTATCCAGAGTCAGAGGTTAGGGAAGCAAAACCCTTTGTGACTGAGATCTCTGGTATGTAAAGCTGGCCACCAGGGAAACAGTGGCTCAATGTGCATTTGAAGCCTTCTCAAAAGAAAGGAACAGAAACCAGAACTCCTGGCTTTCAAGACTTTATGCTAAGGACTCAGGCTGTGGTCAACCTGAAAGTCGCAAGTCAAGGCCCAGTGCCAGAAAATGGCAACATGGCTGACTGAACACGGCTTTAAGGAAAGAAGTCTAGGCAGAAAGGCCAGTCTTAAAAGGAGGAGCTGGGGGAGGGGTGGCTGAAGCAAAGTATGAGGCTGATGCTGGCAGCATCCCTGAGTCTAGCTGCCAGGGCCCAGTGCTTCTGGGATTGGAGGTCAATGGCTAAGCCCAAGAGGATGAATAAACAGAAGCCCCAGGGTTGGAGTCCCTTTGGCCAAGGCGTTCAGACCTCAGTGGTCTGTGCAAGGACCGAGAACAAGAGACCCACCACGTTCATCAGACTGACGTAGGCCAGTGTTCAAAAGCCCCGTCGTGCAATGGAGAGGAATGGGACAATAACTGCCTAGCATCTGGGGAAGCCGTGCAGTTCCTGAGACCTGGGTCTGCAATTCCCAAACTCAGGCCATGTCTGGTGCATTAGGGAGCCCTAGGCTGCTTTGGGAAGGCCCTGCCTGGTTCCTTCATCTTCAGCCTCTGGGGCCACAGAGGATGCAGCCATGAGACAGCCCACTTGCACAGGAGCAGTGGTAGCTTACGAACTTCGGTAAGGAGAGGCAGAAGAATATGCTGAAAGGAAGGTTCTGATGCTGAAGAAGCTGAAGGATAAAAGTGAACTTTTCTTTTCCCACTGGGGAACTCAGGACGTATCAGTGTGGGGATGCTACACAGATGCTCAGGACAATGGCTGCTTAACTGGTTTGCTAAAATGGACAGGGAAAAACACCATCTTCTACTTGCTGTTTGTAAAACACTGTAATATATAATTCATCTAATCTTCACAAAGCCCAGTGGTAAAAATGGAGCAAGGACTTTTACCTCCATTTCCAGTTCATAATCACAAGTATTAATTTTTCCAAATATCTTCGGGGAACTTGATTCAACAGGAGAGAGATATAGTACAGCAATGTGGTAAGTAAACAGAGACTGATAACCCAGACAAATAATAAATGAGCTACTTGGGAGACTGAGGCAGGAAGATTGCTTAAGTCCAGGAGGTTGAGGCTGGAGTGAGTCTTTCTGTAGTGAGTCTTGATTGCATCACTGTACTCCAGCCTGGGTGAAAGAGCAAGACCCTGTCTCTAAAATAATAATTATTATTATTACAAATGAATTATAGGAAAAGGAAGTGTCAAGGAAAGCTATATAGAGAGGCAGCATTTGAAATGAACACTTAAGGATGAGAGATTTGTCAATGAACAATATATACTCAGACCAGAACCAGATACCTACTGGAAAACAGCCCCATTGTGGTTTGATTTTGTTTCTGTGGAGACAGAGTCTCACTCTGTCTCCCAGGCTGGAGTGGAGTGGTACAATCTCAGCTCACGTAACCCCTGCCTCCTGGGGTCAAGCGATTATTCTGCCTCAGCCTCCCAAGTAGCTAGGATTACAGGCATGTGCCACCACGCCCAGCTAATTTTTGTATATATATATATTTTTTTTTTTTTTTTTTTTTGAGATGGAGTCTTGCTCTGTCGCCCAGGCTGGAGTGCAGTGGCCAGATCTCAGCTCACTGCAAGCTCTGCCTCCCGGGTTTACGCCATTCTCCTGACTCAGCCTCCTGAGTAGCTGGGACTACAGGTGCCCGCCACCTCGCCCGGCTATTTTTTTTGTATTTTTTAGTAGAGACGGGGTTTCACCATGTTAGCCAGGATGGTTTCGATCTCCTGACCTCGTGATCCGCCTGTCTCGGCCTCCCAAAGCGCTGGGATTACAGGCTTGAGCCACCGCGCCTGGCCAATTTTTGTATTTTTAGTAGTGACCGGGTTTCACCATGTTGGCCAGGCTAGTCTCAAACTCTTGACCTCAGCTGATCCACCCGCCTTGGCCTCCCAAAGTGTTGGGATTACAGGCATGAGCCACATGACTGGCCAAAGAACTGCTCCATTGTTAAGCAAACCACTCACTTCTCTTACTCAGGAGGTCATTCTTTATTAATGCAACATAGAACCCCTTACTTCTTTGGTGATGGCAGCCATTAAACAAATCTGGATGTCCTCCTGACACACACTGTGGCTGGGCCAAGCTGGCTCCCAGGGCTCAGGCAACTGGTTCTCCAGTCTCAGCTGGGGGACTGCCCATGTCCCTTGCCATGCCCAGCCTACCTGCCCAGCCTGTCAAGTGCCTGTATGGACAGCACCTCAGAGGTGATCAGCCTATCTTCTATGCCTCATCCCCAACTTGCCCCACATACTCACACAGACATTCAAAAGCGCTAAATCTAGTTAATTTTACTCATCTGCTCCCTTCTGTGCCTACAAAAGAGACTCAGACAGTATCAGCTTTCTCAAGAATAGTGCATAGGTCACTAGAAGACATCAAAAAACCCTAAACATGTATTTCCCATGATGTATTTGAAAACTGAGAATTTCCTCTAGAAAAATACAGGAATTAGCCAGGAATTAGTAAGACACGGGAAACAGGAAATTGTGGATCCAATCCAGGAGTAGGAAAGGGAGATATGGGATGACCAATGAACAGTAGGCCTTAAGAACAACTGGTCCACATTGGATCAGCCCTAGAAGAGATGTCTCCAGAGAAAAAGTGGCTTGATTAAAAACCTGACATGATGGCACACGGAGGGCAGGGGATAGACCTATTTATTATATGTAATAAAAAATAAACATAAAATAATTTTAGGATTACTTAGATATCTGGTAGATAGGATAAGAAAAAGTTTTTAAAGGCAATTAGAAATTCCAGAAAAATGGGTAGGGCATGGTAGCTCACACCTGTAATTTCACTCCTTTGGGAGGCCAGGAGTTTGATACCAGCCTGGGCAACATAGCAAGATACCATCTCTACAAAAAAATTTTAAGGCCGGGCACAGTTATTCACGCTGTAATCCCAGCAATTTGGGAGGCCGAGGCGGGCAGATCATGAGGTCAGAGTTTGAGACCAGCCTGACCAACATGTTGAAACCCTGTCTCTACTAAAAATACAAAGATTAGCCGGGCATGGTGGCGGGCGCCTGTAATCCTGGCTACTCTGGAGGCTGAGGTGGGAGAATCACTTGAACCCGGGAGGGGAGGTTGCAGTGAGCCGAGGTTGCGCCACTGCACTCTAGTCTAGGCAACAGAGTGAGACTCCGTCTCAAAAAAAAAAAAAAGAAAAAGAAAATTAGCTGGGCATGGTGGTGCACACTTGTAGTCTCAGCTATTTGGGAGGCTGTGGCAGGAGGATTGCTTGAGCCCAGGAGTTCAAGGTTGCAGTGAGCTATGAGCTATTACACTCCAGCCTGGGCATCAGAAAGACCCAAAACAAAAACAAACAAACAAAACAAAACATAAACAAAAACAAAACAAAACCAAAAAAAAAAAAAACTAAATAAATCAATCCAGGGAAATGACAAAATATTCAAGGAAGGGCATATTATTCATAGTTTACTACTTGACTATATAGTGAGGCATACTTACTCATTCCTAATCATTAAAACACCAAATATTCATTTAACAAAAGTGATTTCGCTACAATGATGAATGTGTTTGAGGAACAAGGGAAGGTGGTTCAGGAAAACTAAACAAACATCTACCATACAAAGAAGTCACCAGATGCTGTCTAAAGCAGATGGGTCAAGAAACTGTAGCAAAAGCACATTGGTAAATATATGGCAGAAACTACTAGAAGAAGCCACTTAAACTGAAAGTGGTTGCCTCTGGGGAATAACTGGGGTGTGGAGAGATGAGTGATGGGTGTTAGTTGTTTCACTAAATCTTTCAGTACTTAGTGATTTTTAAAATTCATGTGTATGTAATGCTGATAATAACTTTTTTAGGTTTAATTTTTTAAATATAGGGTTTATTTGCTCAGGAAATAACAGCATTTACTCACACGTTTTAAGCTTTCATTACAAGAACCATAAACTGCAAACCTCATCTGAATTTGAGGGTCCCTTAGATTTTAGAGTTTATGGGAAGCCTCAGGAAGAAACCATCAGAACTACATACGAGAAAGTAAATTGTCTGCTTACCCAGAGTCAAACAGATACTAAAACCATTTTTGTTCAAGAAAAGAGATAAGGAAGTAAGGTCAAGGAAAATTTCACTAAGTATAACTTCACTTCTAGTAAAGTTTAGAAGTCTTGGGGCACCCTGAGATTTTCTTCCATAATATTGATCATGATTGTGCTTGACTGTATAATTACATTTGTGTCTCCCTCCACAAATTATGGACTCCATGAGGAGGGTGACCATGCTGGCTACATCCACTCTACTGATCCCTGCATCTGGTATGATTCCTGACACAGAGGAAATGCTGCCAAAATACTTGCTACATAAAAGAATCATGAGAAAAATAACAACAACTGAAAAATCCAATTACTTGGAAAATTTTGAATATTCAAATAATTCTTGGGCAAAAGACCAAATAAAAGCCAAGATAATGGACTATTTACAAGCCATACATAATTAGAATACTGTACGTTAAACTGTGTGATGAGGCCAAAAGCACATTAGGAGGAAACTTTGTGGCTTTAAATTCATTTGTTATTAAACAAGAACTAATATAAATCAACTAAATATTCAACTCAACAAGCTAAGAAAATAGTGGGAAAATGGGAGAAAGAAATCAAGGGGTAAAAGTAGAAACTGGCATGTTAAAAAACAAAACATCAAACTAAAAAAAGCTAAACATCAAACCTATAGAAATGATTACTAAACCTAAGAGCTAATTTTTATAAACTATCAATAAAATAGGTAAAATTTCTATTAAAAAGCAAAAATATACAACATAGGACTGAGAAAGGGGCTATAACCACATATGCAAAATGAAATTAATTTATAAGGTAAAAACAAAGTCCCTGCTTATTAAGTTTGAATCACTTTCATGGTGCAAAGGATAAATGGGACTCACAAACCATGAGGTCAAAAGCTAGGAAGATCACAAATCTTGGAGAAATACCTGAAGAAGTGGATGGCTTCTGGAAATTTCCCATCATGCTCTGAGTACCTTGTATGTGGCACTTGTATTTGACTGATCACAAACCACCGTTCCCCTTTCTAGTAAAGCAGTTCAAATCTGGAAGTTGTCTCCATGGAGGAGAAAAAAATTTCTCCAAATTTTCTTTATGAGGACTTTGGTGCCTTGCTCCCTTGCCTCGAGAGAATATTTCTTGATACATGGAAATATTTATTAGCAAAGAGCCTGCTGCTCCAAATATGTTAAAATTGGCTTAAAATTCCATTTCAATTCCAGTGTCTACTGTTGATACGGAAAGAATTTTTAGTGTTGTGGATAATCTATGGACCAATGGATTCAGCAGACTAAGTATGGAATCAGTAAGGAAACGAACTGGAATTTTTAAAATAATTTTTTACTTCTTTAGATACAACATGACCATTTCTGAAAACTACAATGTCACATACCTAATATAAAATATTAGACGCAATAGAGACTACTGTATGTAACATGAGGAAAAATTGTAACTGAAATTTAGTGGTATCCTGGCTAGCTGTCCATGTTTATCTTTGACTAAAGCTATTTTAAACCCTGTATAGACAGAAGTTAATTTGTAGAAAATGTGGTAATAGAAATAATTCCTGTCTACAGAAAGGCAAATAATGCCTCATAGAATGCTACTGATTATCACCTTCGGAATAGTGACTAATTTCATATCAATTTTTAAAGTGATTTTAGCCTTCCTTACCTGATTATAAAAGTGCAGTACTCTAGCTTCTCTTTTGATATGGTTGTAATATCTTACTGGTTCTCTCCTTAATCAATGAGTTAAATAAAATCTTTGACAAGTATTCATCTTATATTTGTATGAGTCATGATTTTATATTTTTAAAAAATCATCCTTAAACAGTTACATGCACACATATACACATGTATCCAATCACATGCATCTACACACACATACACAATCCTGTAGGACAATTTTCTCATTTATTTCTAATAATTTTTATTAATTTTTTTATTCCACCCATGGCAACCCAGCAGATATTCCCACAAAGACCCAAGAATAGAGAGCCGGGAGGTTGAGTTTGATCCCCTAACATATGTTTGCCGAGGGCCCATTCAGGGTCCAGATCTGGTCTGGCAGTGGGCAGAGAGTCAGGTACCAAATACACATCTCATTTGTTCAACCTGGCTCAGCAAAGAAGGATCAGAAACACTACATAGGAGAGGATTCTCTAGGGGAAGAACAAACCCTATTACCCAAAGAAGGAACTGCAGGAAGAGACAGTCCTGAAAACAAGTCTAGAGGGATTTCAACAAGCACAGATGGGGCTGGAGAGGCCCCAAGGCCACAAAAGGCATCAGCGCCAGCCTGGAGGTGGACACACAAGGGTTGTTTAAGGAAACAGCAGTTTGGCTAAAGTGGAGGTAAGTGTTGCTTTGCATAAGACTAGAAGAGACAGGGGAGAGATGGAAACTCTCCTTTTGACAACGTGTGGTTTTGACTTGGGCATCTGGATGCCATAGACATGCGAACACCATTTTGACTGCTTATTCTACTTTTCCAGATACTTCAGCTCAACTTGCAAACAGGGGAACAATCACAAACTGCTAAGCATGAACAGTGAATGGAAAAGAATGAGTTGACTATGGCCATGTTTTAACAGAAATTCCTCAGGCCAGCTCTCGCATCTCTTGCACACATGACTTGGGGCTCTGAGTTGCTGTGTTGCTGGTGGTAGCAGATGCACCGCTGGCCACAGCTGAAAGGTTTATGGTTTGTTTTTTAGGGTCAGGAAGTAGGTATGAAATCTTTTGGTGTTTGCTGCCAATGTCGAAATGCCTCTATTATGTCCTC
>NW_012099098.1:2367612-2373361 GCF_000951045.1 Mandrillus leucophaeus
GAATATTTCTTGATACATGGAAATATTTATTAGCAAAGAGCCTGCTGCTCCAAATATGTTAAAATTGGCTTAAAATTCCATTTCAATTCCAGTGTCTACTGTTGATACGGAAAGAATTTTTAGTGTTGTGGATAATCTATGGACCAATGGATTCAGCAGACTAAGTATGGAATCAGTAAGGAAACGAACTGGAATTTTTAAAATAATTTTTTACTTCTTTAGATACAACATGACCATTTCTGAAAACTACAATGTCACATACCTAATATAAAATATTAGACGCAATAGAGACTACTGTATGTAACATGAGGAAAAATTGTAACTGAAATTTAGTGGTATCCTGGCTAGCTGTCCATGTTTATCTTTGACTAAAGCTATTTTAAACCCTGTATAGACAGAAGTTAATTTGTAGAAAATGTGGTAATAGAAATAATTCCTGTCTACAGAAAGGCAAATAATGCCTCATAGAATGCTACTGATTATCACCTTCGGAATAGTGACTAATTTCATATCAATTTTTAAAGTGATTTTAGCCTTCCTTACCTGATTATAAAAGTGCAGTACTCTAGCTTCTCTTTTGATATGGTTGTAATATCTTACTGGTTCTCTCCTTAATCAATGAGTTAAATAAAATCTTTGACAAGTATTCATCTTATATTTGTATGAGTCATGATTTTATATTTTTAAAAAATCATCCTTAAACAGTTACATGCACACATATACACATGTATCCAATCACATGCATCTACACACACATACACAATCCTGTAGGACAATTTTCTCATTTATTTCTAATAATTTTTATTAATTTTTTTATTCCACCCATGGCAACCCAGCAGATATTCCCACAAAGACCCAAGAATAGAGAGCCGGGAGGTTGAGTTTGATCCCCTAACATATGTTTGCCGAGGGCCCATTCAGGGTCCAGATCTGGTCTGGCAGTGGGCAGAGAGTCAGGTACCAAATACACATCTCATTTGTTCAACCTGGCTCAGCAAAGAAGGATCAGAAACACTACATAGGAGAGGATTCTCTAGGGGAAGAACAAACCCTATTACCCAAAGAAGGAACTGCAGGAAGAGACAGTCCTGAAAACAAGTCTAGAGGGATTTCAACAAGCACAGATGGGGCTGGAGAGGCCCCAAGGCCACAAAAGGCATCAGCGCCAGCCTGGAGGTGGACACACAAGGGTTGTTTAAGGAAACAGCAGTTTGGCTAAAGTGGAGGTAAGTGTTGCTTTGCATAAGACTAGAAGAGACAGGGGAGAGATGGAAACTCTCCTTTTGACAACGTGTGGTTTTGACTTGGGCATCTGGATGCCATAGACATGCGAACACCATTTTGACTGCTTATTCTACTTTTCCAGATACTTCAGCTCAACTTGCAAACAGGGGAACAATCACAAACTGCTAAGCATGAACAGTGAATGGAAAAGAATGAGTTGACTATGGCCATGTTTTAACAGAAATTCCTCAGGCCAGCTCTCGCATCTCTTGCACACATGACTTGGGGCTCTGAGTTGCTGTGTTGCTGGTGGTAGCAGATGCACCGCTGGCCACAGCTGAAAGGTTTATGGTTTGTTTTTTAGGGTCAGGAAGTAGGTATGAAATCTTTTGGTGTTTGCTGCCAATGTCGAAATGCCTCTATTATGTCCTCAGCAATCTGCAAGACACTCAGCACCCACCAGCTTACATCATGTGCCACATCCCCAGATGCAAGTTTCTCTCAGAAACACTCATGAGGACAGACCAATTCTCTCTCATTCTAGCTCAGTCTCTCTCCTTCACTCAGAGGCATCACTGAAATACAGGGTTGGAAGTCCACATGATGGTTAAAAACTGGCTGACAAAATATTCATTATCATAAAACTGAAGGTGAAATAAATGCTCAAATGGCAGATCAAAAAGAAAAACTGGCATCGGAATGGTTGTATCTGAGCACAATGCCACTCTGGAGGAGTGATGGCACAGAGCCCCCATCCTAGCAAGGTGGATGAGGGGTTGAGGGAGAGCACTAAAAACTATCTTTAACCAGGGATGTGAAAACCTTGAAACTATGTTTTGGAGAGATCGCTCCAGTAGCGGTGTGAGGGTGGCCCAGAGAGTGCAAGTCCCGAAGCAATGAGACCAGCTGAAAGAGGATGACAGTTCAGGCCATAAGTAAAAGGGCCTGTCATATACGGATGGAAGCCTCTGCCAATCCATTCGAAAGAGTCAAAAATAATAACAACAACAACAGGTAATACCAAACCCTCAATATGAGCCAGGCATAGTTCTAAACATTTTTCCAGGTATTTACTCATTTAATCCTCACTGTAAGAGGTAGGCCCAGGGCTCAACTCAGGTGTCTGATTTAAGAAGCCATGCTCTCAATCTCCATGCCCCTCATTTCTTGGTCTGAGGTCCCCACACCAATGCAGATCATCAATGCCAATCATATGTAATATGTACTCAGATCCCTCCGCTGCGTAAGGTACAGGCTGGGGTGACAATTTCTCATAGATGAGTTTTTCCACTCATGCTCCCTTGGGGCTGTCCTAGGCTGGAGAGGGACTTTTTGATGCAGCCATACCTGACGTGTCTCTCTGATTTCTGTGGGTAGCTGAATTCCAGCCCCCCATGTGTGTGCAGCCGGACTCTCCTCTCTGTGCAGGCATTACAACCCTAGCTCCCAGCTGCAAAGGCTTATACACAGCAGTTTCTCTGAACTCTGCTCACTGTTTTGACTCTGAGAGCACTTTATTTTTAACACATGGTGACTTCCCTTTCTTGGCTTCTAATTTAGCTTTGCTTGTTGGTTTTTTAATTTGGTTGTATTTTATCCAGAATTTGTGTTTGTGTGTTTGAAGCAGGAGACGGGGAGGGAGAGGCTTATTTCTCAGTCTACCATATTGCCTAAGAGCCTAAAACACAGTCTGTTAAGACAGTCTTCTGGCACTCACCATCATCTTCCTGGAAACCAAAGTTTGATTTCAGACATGCCAAGTGCGAGCTGTCAAAGGAACATGCAAGCAGAGGGCTCTATGCAGCAGACAGCTAGAACAGGGTTCTAGGGTACAGGAGAGAGACCAGGGCTGTAACTGAAAAGCCAGCCATCACTGGGGTACAGCAGGTGACACTTGAAGCTCCCCAAGTGGATGAGACCACCAAGGGATAGCAAATGGATCAGGGAAGGTGGAGAGGTCACCGCCTTGCAGAAGATCCACATCCACAGAAACAAAAGGAGTCAAGAGGAAGAAAACTAAGCCAAGGGAAAAGAGATTTTTCAAGATGGGAGTTATGAACAGTGTCCAATGTTGTAGCAATGTCAAGGAAGATGAGGGTGCAAATGTCAGCAGATCTGACTGAGAACTTCTAAGAAGCAGTTCCAAGCCAGGCTACAAGGAATGATGAGGATGTGTGAGTGAAGGCTGCAAATGTTGGTTTCCTCTGCATCCATCTCCTTATTGCCTCACCTGACTCACCTCCCACCTGACCAAATGCTCAGAAATGCCTCCAAAAAGCAGCTCAGGCCTATCACCACCTTCTCAACAACATCAGAGGGTGGCTACCACTGAGGCACTGCGTCAGACAAAGGGGGGCAAAGGGCACTTCCTGGATGAAGGACTTTGAATTCCAAAGTATGTGAATGTCTTTGGAAGGACACATCTGCCGTCCTGTGATATTTGCCAAGTGGCCTTAGTTCTCTTAGTACAAGGAGCGATTCTCTGAATTGCACAGCTCAATGACTGTGTCCCCAGATATCTAGGATTGACAGCCCCATTCCCAAGATCGTTCCCCTCCCAGGTCACCACCCTCCAGACCAGGCCTCCTGACCCATCGGCTATGATTTCCTGCCTTTCAAGAACTTCAGTTTTCATAATGAAGTCAAATGAGTCATAATGGAGGCAAATGAGTCAAACTCTTTGGATCAATTCAGTAGGAAAGAGCGAATCACTCTGGGAACATGCACAGAGCAAGAAGAGCATGTACGTATGTGTGCACACATGTGGTGTGTTCATGCACATGCGCACACATGGCATGTCTAGCACCTGACTGTAATTACTGTAATGAGTGACTCATCCATACTCTAGGAATTCCATACCCCTAGATCACTCAGAAAGCAGTCAGTCTCCTCTTGAGATCACTCTAATCAAAGAAAAGGTTTCATCGGCTTCTCAGTTGCTCAAGCCCAAAACCTAGGACTCACCCCTCATTCTCTTCTCCTCATCTTGACATCTCATCCAGCACACAACCTGTTAGCTCTCCCCAGCATATCCGGTATCAGCCTGCTGTTCTAATATCCCCAGCCACACCCTGATCCTGCCAACATCCCCTTGCTCCTGAATTCTGCCCTAACCTCCTGAGTAGGCCCCCAGTTTCCACTCTTGGTCCCCATCCCCCACCCAATTTGTTTTCCACAGTAGCAACAGTAATTAAAAACACAAAAACCAAAGAGCAACTGGAAGCCAGATTGTATCCGTCTCCTGTTTGAAATCCTTCACTGCGCTTGGAACAGAACCTAACTCCTCTCCTAGGCTTTCAGCCCAACATGATTGGCCCCGCTGCCCAACCACTGCCTCGTACATCCATCTCCTCCTGGCACGCTGAGCTCTGGTCACACTGACCTCTGAGTTCCTTGCTCACATCAAGCTGATTCCTGTGCAGGGCTTTGCACCAGCCATCTCCTCTGCCTGGGATGCTCATCCCCTCATCTTGGCATGACTGGTTCCTTTTTGTCATTCAGGCCTTGACTGAAAGTACATGGCTGAATGTACGTTACGCCTGTACTTCAGCATGACATCAGGGAAGTGAGGCCCTCCCTAATGCCACACTAAAGCAGACACTTGGTCATTCTCTGTCATGTATTCTGCATCACTTTTCTTCCAATTTGACAGCTCCCTGCTGATCACTTCATGTATTCAATAAACATTTATTGATCACTTCTTCTGCCAGCCAGACTGGGCACGTTTATTCTCCCTGAGTAACATGAAAGCCCAGAGGACAGGGGCCTTGACTACGGCTTCAGAAACTGACATTTGAGAAATGTTTGATTTGCAGAATGAATAAGAGCCACACGGTGATGTGTACTCAGGAAATCAGAATTGGCTGCTACAACTTCCTGCTCAGGTTTCATGGCTTTAAGGGAGCCAATATTCCAAAGTCGTCACAGTGCTGGGGTAAATCATTCCCCATCTGCATTTTTCCAGGCCAGCTATGGTAGCCTTCCTGTTTGTGTATGCAGACAGCATTTATTAAGGGCCTACTGTGTACAGGCCTATGTTCAGTGTCAGTCTGTCCTGTCTAGCTCACCCAGCAGCTAGCACTTAGCAGCCACCCATGGAGAGGCCAACAGGACGCCCTGCCCTAGCTTAATGATCAATTCTCTGGAGGTCATCCATGATGTGGCCAAGTAACAGGTATCCTACTACACCTGTAACTCCCTTCCACCAGGTTTCCCAGATATTCAGGCTTTCAGTGCAACCCACAGGGATGGCACAGAGAGCTGGCCTGCCCTGTCCCCGGGCCCTGTGTGCTAGCTGCATTTCTCTAGCCCCATTTCCAAAGCAGTGTGTCTATTTGTCCCTGCCCTGTGCCCAGCCCGATTCTCTCTCAGGTTCTTACCATCAGCAAGCCATCCAACACACCCGCCAAGAAGACGGACTGTGGATTCCAGCAGGACAAGGCTGTGTCATGCTGGTTCTGTCGCTCACTAGCTCTGGATCTTGAACAAGTCATTCTACTTCTTCAAACCTCAGTTTTCCTCCTCT
>NW_012099098.1:2374311-2430234 GCF_000951045.1 Mandrillus leucophaeus
GGCAAATGAGTCAAACTCTTTGGATCAATTCAGTAGGAAAGAGCGAATCACTCTGGGAACATGCACAGAGCAAGAAGAGCATGTACGTATGTGTGCACACATGTGGTGTGTTCATGCACATGCGCACACATGGCATGTCTAGCACCTGACTGTAATTACTGTAATGAGTGACTCATCCATACTCTAGGAATTCCATACCCCTAGATCACTCAGAAAGCAGTCAGTCTCCTCTTGAGATCACTCTAATCAAAGAAAAGGTTTCATCGGCTTCTCAGTTGCTCAAGCCCAAAACCTAGGACTCACCCCTCATTCTCTTCTCCTCATCTTGACATCTCATCCAGCACACAACCTGTTAGCTCTCCCCAGCATATCCGGTATCAGCCTGCTGTTCTAATATCCCCAGCCACACCCTGATCCTGCCAACATCCCCTTGCTCCTGAATTCTGCCCTAACCTCCTGAGTAGGCCCCCAGTTTCCACTCTTGGTCCCCATCCCCCACCCAATTTGTTTTCCACAGTAGCAACAGTAATTAAAAACACAAAAACCAAAGAGCAACTGGAAGCCAGATTGTATCCGTCTCCTGTTTGAAATCCTTCACTGCGCTTGGAACAGAACCTAACTCCTCTCCTAGGCTTTCAGCCCAACATGATTGGCCCCGCTGCCCAACCACTGCCTCGTACATCCATCTCCTCCTGGCACGCTGAGCTCTGGTCACACTGACCTCTGAGTTCCTTGCTCACATCAAGCTGATTCCTGTGCAGGGCTTTGCACCAGCCATCTCCTCTGCCTGGGATGCTCATCCCCTCATCTTGGCATGACTGGTTCCTTTTTGTCATTCAGGCCTTGACTGAAAGTACATGGCTGAATGTACGTTACGCCTGTACTTCAGCATGACATCAGGGAAGTGAGGCCCTCCCTAATGCCACACTAAAGCAGACACTTGGTCATTCTCTGTCATGTATTCTGCATCACTTTTCTTCCAATTTGACAGCTCCCTGCTGATCACTTCATGTATTCAATAAACATTTATTGATCACTTCTTCTGCCAGCCAGACTGGGCACGTTTATTCTCCCTGAGTAACATGAAAGCCCAGAGGACAGGGGCCTTGACTACGGCTTCAGAAACTGACATTTGAGAAATGTTTGATTTGCAGAATGAATAAGAGCCACACGGTGATGTGTACTCAGGAAATCAGAATTGGCTGCTACAACTTCCTGCTCAGGTTTCATGGCTTTAAGGGAGCCAATATTCCAAAGTCGTCACAGTGCTGGGGTAAATCATTCCCCATCTGCATTTTTCCAGGCCAGCTATGGTAGCCTTCCTGTTTGTGTATGCAGACAGCATTTATTAAGGGCCTACTGTGTACAGGCCTATGTTCAGTGTCAGTCTGTCCTGTCTAGCTCACCCAGCAGCTAGCACTTAGCAGCCACCCATGGAGAGGCCAACAGGACGCCCTGCCCTAGCTTAATGATCAATTCTCTGGAGGTCATCCATGATGTGGCCAAGTAACAGGTATCCTACTACACCTGTAACTCCCTTCCACCAGGTTTCCCAGATATTCAGGCTTTCAGTGCAACCCACAGGGATGGCACAGAGAGCTGGCCTGCCCTGTCCCCGGGCCCTGTGTGCTAGCTGCATTTCTCTAGCCCCATTTCCAAAGCAGTGTGTCTATTTGTCCCTGCCCTGTGCCCAGCCCGATTCTCTCTCAGGTTCTTACCATCAGCAAGCCATCCAACACACCCGCCAAGAAGACGGACTGTGGATTCCAGCAGGACAAGGCTGTGTCATGCTGGTTCTGTCGCTCACTAGCTCTGGATCTTGAACAAGTCATTCTACTTCTTCAAACCTCAGTTTTCCTCCTCTGCAAAACAAAAACTATCACAGCACTGACCTTTGGGGATGTTACGGTTGGTTCCTCCAGTGCCACCTGCACCTCTCTACTCTGTGGCACATGAGGCCTCACCAGTTCCAACTCAAAGGACAAGTGAGCAGAGAGGAAACAGCTCTCTTTGGGCAACATTTCTATGGCAATCTCATACCAGAAATTAATAGCAAAAGAAAGATGCAATGCAACTCAGGACAACACATACAATTCAAACAACAAATGTATAGTGGCTGGGCACCAAGGATACAGAGAAAAATCAACATCATCAACGAGGCATGCAGTCAAAAGCGGGTGGCAGACCTATAAACAAAACTGCAGAGTCGGTGTATGCTCCACCCTGCATGCTGTTATCAGACAGGTGCATCAAGAATACAGACAGTGGAGTCTGCCATTCCACTGGGGATGGGGGTGATTTGGATGAAATAAAAAGATGATGAGTTTGGCCCCCTCTGTTTCCTAAATGCTCTATGCCAACCGTAGTCCTTGGATTAACAAGACATGTGAGTGAGAGGGAAGAGTCTGATCTGAAACAAAGGCTGAATAGTGGGTTCACCAAGAACAAGCAGCTACCCCACAAGTGACCTTGGAGACCTCATGTTGTAATCCACACAGTGTGTTTCACCTCCTATCTCCCTGACACAATATTGTGGCAGTTGCCATTCTTATTTCCTAGGATGCTGCATCTACCCACCTTTTGCCCTGGTAAGTGGCTCTCTGTAACCAGGTAAACAGCCCTGGCTCAGCCCTTAGGACACAATAGGGAGGTTTCTCAGAATAGGAACAGGGACATGTTGTTGCCCTGAGTCTCCTGCTCTTTGGTGACATGTAATCTTAGCTCCCTGGCATCTTCCTCTTCCCCACCAGCTAAATGCCCACTGAGGTGCAAAGACAGGAGCCAACCAAGGGAAGTAGAGGAGCAACAGAAGCCATGGTATAAACAATCCAAGGAATGCGTGGCCAGAAGGCGTTTGCAAGGCAGCCTTCAAAGTCCTGCTGCAGCTCTCTGGCTCACTGGCTGCATGTCCCCTCCCTGATGGGCCCTCCTCTGACTGCTCTTTCTGCTGCACGCCAGCAACCAGGTGCCAGGCCAACAGCAGCCACAGCCAAGACAGACCCAAATGCCCGGGAGGTACCGGTAGTCTACCAATCTTATTTTCCAAGTTTCTAATGCAATACTTACGGTACAAAAGGGAAAACAAAAACAAAAATTAAAAAAATAAGACCCCTCTTTATTTTGGGTGACACGGGGTAGGCTGGAATTGTCTTTTTTGTTCAGTAGGGTATGGTGGTTAAGAGCATGGATTCTGGAGCCAGGCTGCTTAGGTGTGATCCCAGCCCTGCCACTTAGCTGTGGAGCCCTGCATAAACCATTCTACCATTCTGTGTCTGTTTCCTCATCTATAAATGACAATAGTAACAGTACCTATCTCAATGGGCAGCTGTCAGAACAAAATGGTTAATATACGTAAAGTGTTTAGGGGCCAGGTATAATGGCTGACACCTGTAATCCTAACAGTTTGGGAGGCTGAGGCAGGAGGACTGCTTGAGCCCAGAAGTTTGAGACCAGCCTGGGCGACATAGCAAGTTATCACCTCTACAAAAAACTTAAAAATTAGTTGGACGTGGTGTGGCCTGTAGTCTCAATTACTCAGGAGGCTGAGGTGGAAGGACTGCTTGAGCCCAAGAGGCTGAGGCTGCAGTAAGCTGTGTTCAGGCCACTGCACTCCAGCTGGGTGACAGAGTGAGACAACGGATGGACAGACGGACGGACAGAAGGAAGGAAAGAAGGAAGGAGAGAGAGAGAAAGAGAGAAAGAAAGAGAGAAAAAGAGAGAAAGAAAGAAAAAGAAAGAGAGAGAGAAAGAGAGAAAGTAAGAAAGAGAGAGAGAAAGAGAGAGAGAGAAAGAGAGAGAAAGAAAGAGTGAGCATTTAGGGCAGTGCCTGCCACATGTTTTTATCTTGGCATATGTGTGAGGAAGAATATGACCCAGATGGCCTGAAAGGGAGCTAGGTGAATATGCCCATGCCTTTGAATGGGTCCTGGGTGCAAATTCCATTCCAGGCTCCTCAAGGAAGTTTCCTCTCTCTCTCTCTCTCTCTCTCTCTCTCAATCTCTCTCTCTTTTTTAGAGATGGGGTCTTACGCTGTCACCCAAGCTGGAGGGTAGTGGCGTAATCATAACTCACTGCTGCCTTGAGTTGCTGGACTCAAGGGATCTTCCTGACTCAGTCTCCTGCGTAGCTGTGACACAGGTGCACACTACCATGCCCAGCTAATTTTGTGAATTTTTGCAAAGATGAGGTCTTGCTATGTTGTCTAGGCTGGTCTTAAACTCCTGGCCTTAAGCGATCCTCCCACCCCCAGCTTCCCAAAGTACTAGGATTATAGGAGTGAGTCACTGCACCCGGCCTGGAGGTTTATTTTCATTACAGCAAAGAACCATCAACAGGAGTGAAGACCCAGCGACCTTGAGCAGGGCCTGTCAAGCCTAACAGAGTGGTCCTGGGTACTGCTGTGACCTGCTGCTGCCCACTGTCCTGGCAGTACACAGCATCCCCTGGAGGACACCATCGCTTCATCCATGGGCCTGGCCCTATCACTGAGTGGACCATATCTCTGTGCAAGACCCTTAGACACCCTAGCCCTCTGTGCTAACTATCTCTGCCTCCACCAACTGTATAGCTTATAGGGATCGTTGAGAGTTACAATATTGCTGACAGTAAAGTCTAGGCATTATGAGAAGATTCAAAAATCATCCCTCTGGGTCCCCACATAGCTCCCAGCAATCCAAGAAACAATAACAGCATCTAAGTGATGGAAAATTCATTTTAAAAAGAAATCTCCAAGCAACTTTTGAAAAAAAAGCCTTACTGGTCAGAATGACTTGGAATCACAGGGCTGGCAGCAACTGCTAAGACCGGTGGCTTCCAAACTTGCTTTCGACCTCCAAAGCCATTGCTCAGTCGAAATTCACCCAAAAGTCCAGTACATAAAACTGATACAAACAGAGCTGCTGTGGTGGAAATAGTGCCCGAACCGCCTGCTTGGCAGCATCTCTCCACAATCTCAGCCCCTGGTGGCGCCCAAGGCAACTCTAAGGAACCCCTGGGACTCCACGAAGCACTGATGGAAAACCAAGAATCTACGCCAACCTCCCCGAGTAGATACGAGAAAATGAGTCGCACAGAAGTCATGTTCTGAATGGCATCTGAATGCAAACCCAGTTTTCTGACACTGGGCTAAAACTTCTCTACTTTGCGAGGACTAGATCTATGGAAAACGGCAATTTAAAGAAACAAGGCTCATTTTCGATCACCTACAACATAATCCCTGAGTATTTTAAAGGCCCTTGAACCAGCCAAGTAGGAAACAGAGCCCAGCCCCACGAACTGGCAGAAAGAAGTTCGGAAATGAGTTGCAGAAGCACATCTGACAATTCCATACAGTTTCTGTCAGTTCCGTGGGATATAAACAGGTCTTGAAAGGCTTGCGCTGTGTGGCTGTGAGAGACCCCAGATCAGGCAGGCCAGGAGGTGAATGCTAATGAGCTATGGAAATAGCAATTACTTCCCCCATGTCAGGCACTATGCCAAGAGAAGGAGGATAAAGAGGTCTGAGATATTTTTAAAGTATTTTTACAGCAGAAAAACTTTCCTACAGACTCAATTATGTAACTATCAGACTCCACCTCTGAGCTGAAATTATCCAGGGCCTTAGGAAAAAAACCCGTTTTTTCCTACACGGGGGTCACAGGTTTCTCCAGGGAAACTTAGCGGTATGGCTAGTGACCCAGGGCAGCTGCGAACCATCAGCCCAGAGACCTTCCCAAGGACAGTTTGGAGCCTGCCAGAGGAAAATTCCAGCCAAGTGGAGGGCAGAAGTCACGCTGCTGACCCGGTCATCACACATGACATGGTGGTGTCCAAGAAGATCCACTCTGGGGGATTCTGACCCCAGCCACGTCAGCACCTTCATCATTCCCTGGTGCCAAAATGGGGATGGGGTCAGTGACGGAGTGAGGATGCCTACAGAACCGTCATCAACTCATAGTAACTCTGTCATTGACAAAGTATAGACAGTAAGAGAAAGGCTGGGGCTTGTGGAATAAAGAACTTCACCAATGAAATGATAGCCGAAATCAGATAGACTTAGGGAGATTAACTTACGGCCCAGGTTTTTGTCAGTCTGAAGATGGGAGCACTTTGTAATGCTGACACCACAGACATGAGAGAATGAAGGTTGTTGAGTTCTAGAAGTTTCTGAAAAAAAGATATGGAATAGATTATTTTGCTGCTATAAACAACAGAACAAAAACATGCTCAAGTGTTACCAAATGTCATATTTATGAAATTCAATTACACTTAAAAATATCTCATGTAGAAAACATAGTTCTAAGGAGTTCATAGAAACCATATGCTTTTTTTCTCTCAAATTGTCAAAAGGTGAGTCTGCATCTAAAACATGTGCAAAATTTCATAAGCTGACTAGTCTGGACAGAAACGTGGCACGGGGTAAGGTTTGATAATGTGCATTACGTCTTTTTTTAGACAAATCTGAATACTGTCCCAGCAGGCTTTTGTAAACTAAAACCCCGACTGTGCCAGCAGCATCAACGTGGGTCTTCTATGATTATCTTAACACCAGAAGGAGACACAGGCCGAGGAAAGATGGTACCAATAATCTGCATAATCCCTCTCAGCTGGGAAGGCAGTGCTCGGGCTTCCCCATCACTTGACCATGTTCCTTTGAACCAGACCCCAAATTAGCGAGAACATTTGGATTCAATTCAGTCTCAGACAAGTTTCTTACCATGGAGGGAAACAGAATGAGACACAGCCGAGTGTAAGTGCAGAAAAATGCAACTGCTCTGTTCCTGGTTTTATGCTACCGGAAACTTGCTAACAGGATGGGGGTGCCGTTTCTCATTCTTGGGAGTCAGTGAAGTTTGGGTTATTAGGCAGGCTCTATGGAACCAGAAGACCTGGTTCCAATCCCAGCTCCCACTACTTGTGTGTCCTTCAGCAAGTTACCTAATCCTTCTGAGCCTTGCTGTCCTCATACTTAAAGTGCGGAAGGCAATCATGGCACTTCTGCCACATGAGACAGTGCATATCAACTGCCTAGACCAGTGGCTGGTCCCAGGGCAGGAGCTCAGTACAATGTGAGTCTCAGCCTTGTCTTTTCCCACCCCTGTCACTTAAGTATTTCCAAGCCCAGGTGCCCCTTCCTCTAATATGTCTTTCCTGACCGTGTCCCCAAAGAAGTCCATGCATATCTGTAGCACACTGGATTGTACTTGCTTTGTACTTGCCTCTCTCTCACCCTGGGCTGTTTCCTGAGAGCAGGGACAAAGTTTTATCTACCACCGTGTCTCTCATACCCAGTACGGTGCCCAGCACATTGTAGGGGCCTAGTGAAATGCATAAAGAAAGGAAAAGCCCTTATACTTAGTCCTCACAGCTCTATTCCTGCTTGGAAATTTCTCTCTCACCACATGAGTTATTTCATTTCATACATCTCGTAACATTCTCTAATTGTTTCCTGTGTATAAGAATAGATTATCTAAGCGAGCTGAATTTCATTCCATGTATCTGCATTGCTACGCCTGTCACAGAACTTCTTTTTAGAGCTGAAAGGGCTATGGAAAATTATCTAACCCACCCCTTTCATTTTATAGATGGGAAAACCAAGGCCCAGAGAAAGGAAGGGGCTTGTACAAGGAAAGACCCAGGGCACAGAGCCAGCATGACAGTCTGCCACACAGAAAATGGCAGAGATTAAGGAGGGATCATTTTGGATTCCATGGGTGGGCCCCATAAACACATTTCCAAACTGACAGCCCGGGAGGACTGGAACCACATCCTACTTTCTCTTGTGGCCCAGCACAGAACTGATTGACAACAACAAATATCTTAAGCCCAGCACCAGTTCCAAGCACTTCAGGAGAATGCACAGGAAGTAAATGTGGGCCGGGCGCGGTGGCTCACGCCTGTAATCCCAGCGCTTTGGGACGCCAAGGCAGGCGGATCACCAGGTCAGGAGATCGAGACCATCCTGGCTAACATGGTGAAACCCCATCTCCACTAAAAATACAAAAAATTAGCCGGGTGTGGTGGCGGACGCCTGTAGTCCCAGATACTCGGGAGGCTAAGGCAGGAGAATGGTGTGAACCCGGAAGGCCGAGATCACGCCACTGCACTCCAGCCTGGGCAACAGAGCAAGACTCCGTCTCAAAAAAAAAAAAAAAAAAAAGGAAGTAAATGTGGCCATTGCTCTTAACATAAATAGATGATGCACTTAACCTGCCCATGAGGCCAGCAGAGCAGCTTCCCTGAAGGCACAGAGGCATGACTCCGATTCCTGCCCTGCCACTGACTGGCCATGGGGGCGGCCCTGAGCATGGACACTTCACCTCTCTAAGCTCTCCTTCCTCTGCAAATGGAATTATAATCATATGAGCACTGAACATGACCAGGTCAGTAAAGCAGCTGACCATAGCATGGTGCCTGGCTCATAAGGGGCCTCTGTAAAGGGCAGCTTTCCTAGGACCTGGGTGGGAAGACAACACATGCATACATGAAGCAAGCAGCGAAACACCCAGCACAATGCTGCAGCCGAGAGTCAGGCAAGCCTGAGTGGTTGAAACCAGTGTATAGGGAGGAGCTGCTGGGCATGAGTGGTCCAGGAAGGCCCACGGGATGGCACAGCATTCCTAGAGATAAGGGAAGAGGAGGGAAAAGGTGATGCCCAACAAGGACAGAACCTATCAGGCCAGGGGGCAGGAGGTGGGGATGGGGGGCTGCAGGGTCATCTGGCCCAGACCTGAAGCTCAGTGGGAGGTGGGTGGGGTCTGCTGACTGCTGACAATATTGTGCAGGATGTGATGATATCACAAGCATTGAGCATTGACGCTAACTAAAATCTATCAACCCCCAGAACTGGCTAAATCTAAAGTAGGAGAATGAATGGATTCCAGGGACAGCCTCTGGGTCCTGCCTTGTGGAGAGACTGTGAAAGCCCAGGTAAGGAGAAGGGCTGGCTGCCAAAATTATAGGGTAGGGGGGCATGCTGCCAATTTGCACACAAGGTGCTAGGGGGCTGGTGAGCACCCAGGCAGGTCTAACAGCTGGCTCTGCCTGGGGAAGTCAGGCCACAGCACCCTGTTTGAACTCCGCCCAGCAGGCCCACAGCAAAGCAGCTCCCAAAGTACTGAGGAAACATATTTTTAGGGAGGAGGTGTGAGAGAAAAGGGAAAGGAAGGAAAAATAATAATAAAAAGCTTACCTTGGCTATTTTCACAAAATGGCTGAGGATTTCTGCCCTTATTTTTAAAGTCTGTGCTGTTAGAATTTCTCGTACAACCCAAAAACTGACCTGTAGAGTCAAATACACACACACACACACACACACACCAGAAAAGTTGTTAATTGCTGGACCAGCCATGTCACCCATGCCCACCGCTGTTACGGGATTTCCAAGAGGTCAGGAAACTGGGAGAGGATAGCCTGGGGTCACATGAGTTAAAGAGTTCCTCTACAGCACCCAACCCTGCAAATGGTCCGTGTTTTCAGCATCCTGTCTCCAGTGCACACTGAAAGCAGCACTTTCCTCATCATCCGGGGAGAGTTGGGCCTCCGTGACACAAGTCTCGAGAAGAGCTGCTGGGAATCCTGAGATGAATCAGACTGAATTCCTGCTCAGAAGGATCCCAGTTGTGGGGAGATCATGGATGATGGGTGGATGAAGGGACAGACGGACACACAGCCAAAGGGACATATACATTGGCAGGACCACTTGTGAGGTCCATATCCCCAGCCAGCCCTATGATGAGGAGGATTCATCAATATTTGCACAATTTTAACAAATTTAATTTTTCAGGAGAGGCCCATCCCATAACGTAAATGATATGGAAGTGGAAGTATCTCTTTCTAAGTTCCATAAAGCAATGCAGGTTACAGGGCATGTTTTCCTGGAGACAGCATGCACCAAAAAGGGTATGCTGGTAGCTTTGGTTCAGAAACCCATTCGTGCTTGACCTCTCACATACTGCAACAGCCCGAACCCCTGTGTCTAATGGTGGAACAGGAAAGTCATCTACCAGAGTGGAGCTGACTCACATGGCACCTCAATGCAACGGAAGAAACTCATGCCAAGAAATGCTGGGAAGTGGCTAGCTCTTCCTGTTTATGTTTCACTTCTGTAACAACAGTTCTATGTGAAACACAGATGCCCAAGAGTGCAATGACAGCACTACAAAGAAAGGTGGAGAGCCAGGCAAAGCACGGGGCACAGGGAGAATTAAAAGGAAGGCAAGGCATCTAAAACCCCTAAACTTTACAGGGAAAAATATAGTTAAGGATATTCTAGAGCTAATAAAACAAGCTTACTGCTGCAATAAAATGTATTATCGTTATTGAAATACCATCACCTTTCAAACAGAAAGCAAAGAAAGAGAAACCAAGATTCAACAATGTGCTTTTTATGTTAAGCAGGAGTATTATAGAAATGTTTTCTCAGTGTAATTATCTGTGGTTGCCTCCAGGACATGACTGGGTTTCCACAGAATCATTTTTTCCAAGGAATTGCCCACAATTAAGTTCAGACTCAATATTTACTAGCCAGGTGCAGAGAAAAGTTTTTCTAAATACAAAATGGAGTGCCCATAAACCTTACATTTTGATGCCACATTATCACACTCAAGCGTGATAGTTTACATGTATAATTTAACAGATTCCTGCATGTCAGAGAATCATATGTTTAAGGCATATTATGGAACACGGAAGCACTGACTCTGGAGCTGCAGCACACATTGTGCAGAGGCAACTCTGAGTCAACAACTCGATTCAGCAGAGTTCCATGAAGCCCCTTCTGTGTGCGGGTTCCAGGCACTGGGAGTCCAGACCTTCCTGAAATTGAGGTGACCAAAGGAGGAGGCAGAATCCTTAAGGAATCACTATATTAGAAGGCAGCTGGTAATCATGGCCATGGAAGAAGTTCAAACAGTAAACCAAAGCATGAGAGAGCGAATAATGATAGAGGAAGGCTTCTTGAAGAAGACAGGCCTTGAAAGATGGGTAGACTTTAAACAAGAGAAGACTGAAGTGTGGCTATATGTTCCATGACCAGGGATGGCTAGGTAGGCTGAAAGGACTGGTGTTGCAGGAGTACTGTGGGTGGGGGTCATGAATGAGGATGAGGGTGGGGAGGGAGAAAAAGACCAGACTGGGTGTGTGGTGGGGAGGGTAGGACTGGCGCAACAAGGTGAGAGGAAGGAGCTAAAACACTATTCTACACAGGGACTTTCAGAGGCTTCTGAGCAGGGTGATAGATGAGATCCTTTGGAAGGATAGAGACACCCATTAGAAAACTGATGCAATGGTCTCAGTGAGATATGAGGAGGTCTGAGCCAGGGCCATGCCAAAGGAGATGGAAAGAAGAGGGAGATAAGGAAGACATTACAAAGGTAGAATCAGCATAGTTTTAAAAACTTTTTATTTTATTCTCTTTTCTAATGACTGAAGAAAAGAAAACTTAAGCTTTTAACTTCAGAAGTTTGATGCAGAAAACAAGGAAAACAGAGATAAGTACAAAAAGAAAGAAATTTCAGTCTCACATATAGATCAACATTATAAACACTGTGGTATGTGTCCTTCTGGTCTTTCTTTTATTTATTTTTTCTTTTTTTTGAGAGGGCGTCTCGCTCTGTCACTGAGGCTGGAGTGCAGTGGCACGATCTCCACTCACTGCAACCTCCGCCACCTGGGTTCAAGGGATTCTCCTGCCTCAGCCTCCTTAGTGGCTGGGATTACAGGCATGCACCACCACACCTGGCTAATTTTTGTATTTTTAGTAGAGATGGGGTTTCACCATATTGGCCAAGCTGATCTTGAACTCCTGATCTCAGGTGATCTGCCTGCCTCGGCCTCCCAAAGTGCTGGGATTACAGGCATGAGCCACTGTGCCCGACCATCTTCTTTTTCTCTATATAGAACATGTTTGTCTTTTAAAACTAAACTGCTGTATATTAATTATATATCACAAGAATTTTTATAAGTGAATATTCCTCTACAATTTTTAGCAGCTTCCAAGTATTTCATCATAGAGAAGTATCATCATTTTCTTAAATAACCCTCCACTGTTGAATAGGTTATTTCTAATTTTGTTGTAATAATGCTGAGATGAACATCTTTATACATATGTTTGTACATTTTTTATTGAGGTCCTCAGATAAATTCCTGTAAAGTGGAGTGAATAAAAGTGTGTGTACCTGTTTTCAAGAGTATATGTAAAAAAACATGGCCTTCAAAAGGTCTATTTGTTTACTCCTCAACACGTTGAAGCAGATCCATGTTGCCATACACAGGCCAATACCAGTTACTATCATTTTTTTTTTTTAACTAATTCAGTGGAAAAAAATGGTATTTCACAGTTTCAATTTCACATTTCTTTCATGACTATTCAGGTGTTTTTTGTTTGTTTGTTTTGCTTTTTCTCAGTTAACATTTTTTGTTCCAAACATTTATAGGTCATTTGTACTATTTGCCTTCTGAATTGCCTATGCAGGTCCTTATGGAGAACTATCTTTCTACTGGGACATCTTTCCTTCCAACCTCAAACTCCTGGGCTCAAGTATCCTCCCACCTCAGCCTGTCAAGTAGCTGAGACTACAGGCACACATCACCACACCTGGTTTTTGTTGTTGTTGTTGTTGTTGTTTGTATGGATGGGGTCTTACTATGTCACCCAAGCAGGTTTTTTCTTATTATTGATTGACAAAAACTCTTTGTGTAGCAAATAAAAATACATGTTGTGAGTCATATATTGTACCAAGAGCATGTAGACATTGGTACTCTTATATACTGTTTGGAGGAATGGAAATCAGTAACATTTTGAAGAACAACTTGAACATATCTTTCAAGATGTTTAAGGTATAGTCTCCCTAGAATATTTACCTTATAAAAATACAGAAATATAGAAACACATACACACAAGCTTTCATTGAAGCACTATCTACAATTTTTAAAAGCCCATTGATAGAGAATTGGTTATGCAATTTACACTACCACCTCAAACTTTGAAAGGAAGTCACTAAGTTCAGCCAATATTTAATGAGTGGGAAGTTACATTCTACCTTCTTGAGGTCTAATTTACATAGATTATTTGAAATTCTTCTGCATGAGAGATTTGCCGATTCTCCCGCATTTATTTCTATCAGTATAGACTTGTGAATATTTATTTTACACTTTGGGTTACAACTCAATACTGTTATTACATGCTGCTCAAGTTGTTCCAGCTTTGGCCTTCGAGAGTTTTTTCAGTTGACTCCTGCATCCCTTTGACATAACCCCTGTACTGTTTTTGTTAGTTTGAGCACTTCCTTACCTTCTGGCAATACAATATGCAACAGGCTCATATTCTATATTTCTTGCCTTAGTCTTAAAATTAGTCATTTCTCCAAGGAACATTGGTTCCTTTTACCAAGTAACAGTATTAGAAACCAAGATTAGCACAAGACAGGTATGAAGTATGCTTGTTGCTACTGGGGTATCATCGTTTCTGGGTCCTCTCAGCTGGCGGAGCCAAGAAATGTGTGTGTGTGTGTGTGTGTGTGTGTGTGTACTAACCCATGCCCATACACATATCTATAAAGATTTCTATATGTAACCATCTACATCTGCATTAAGTTACACATGAGTTCATACTGATGTCTCCAACTGTAACCCATTACCACATGGATCGTTCTAGCCTCCTCACACTTAGCTTATCTGTAATTTCCCACTCCAATAATGAGATTGGTTCCCACCATCTGCCACTCATTTCCTTATACTCTCTTATATTCATCCATTTCTTATATAGTTTGATTCCAGTATACAAGGATAATGGTTTCAGAATTGTTACCCGTCCCCCTAGGGAAATAACTTTATCAAATAGAGTATGATGCTTATACGTAGTTCCTTTGTCTTTAGTCTTATAGGCTCCATTCTATTACCGATTTACTTAGGTCAGCAATGTTTTCTTTCCCCCTCCTCAGTGAGGTTGTTCACACATTTATAATAGATTCTTGTTACATTCTGCTGTATCATTTTATAACATTATCTGTAACAACATGTAACATTTTGTTACATGTTGTTACATTATAAGATTCCTCAAGTTGAATTTAAAAACTTTGTATATATTAAGGTTTCAGGGGGCTGGGCTAGGTGGCTCACACCTGTAATCCCAGCACTTTTGGGAGGCCGAGGCGGGTGGATCACGAGGTCAGGAGATCGAGACCACCCTGGCTAACACGGTAAAACTCCATTATCTACTAAAAGCACAAAAAAAATTAGCCAGGCGTGGTTGGGGGTGCCTGTAATCCCAGCTACTCGGGAGGCTGAGGCAGGAGAATGGCATGAACCCGGGAGGTGGAACTTGCAGTGAGCCGAGATCGTGCCATGGGCACGTAGCCTGGGGAACAAAAGGCAAAAACCGTCTTAAAAAAAAAAAAAAAAGTTTCCTCTTGGTGCTATAAAGCTGTCTCTTATACACATCTAGATGTGTATAAGAGACAGGTTTCACTGCCTTAAAAAAAAAACAAACAAAAAAAAACCCAGGCTTCTCCCATTTAGCCCTCTCCCCTTTCCAAAGCCCTGACAAACACTGATTTATCTATCATCATCTCTATAGCTTTACCTTTTCCAGAATGTCGAAAAAGGAAATATAAATGTAAAAGTATAATTATGTTGATAACTTGATTGATTTGTTGCTAGCAAGAACATCTTCTTTGCTCTGTAATAAACCAACAATAATGATTCAGGAGGAGGAAGAAAAGAGAAAAGGAATCCTCCATATGTAACCTTTCAAGACTGGCTTTTTTTATTTAGCAATATGCACTTAAGATTCATCCATAACATAAAGATGAGAACAACAGACACTGGGGACTATGAGAGGAAGGAGAGAGAGGGGGCAAAGGCTCAGAAACTACCTATTGGGTACTATGCTCACTACCTGGGTGACAAGATCATTCATACCCCAAAACCTCAGCATCATGCAATACACTCATGTAACAAAGCTGCACATGTACCCCAAATGTAAAATAAAAGCTGAAATTTTTTTTTTTTTTTTAATATTCGGGCTGGGCATGGTGGCTCACGCCTGTAATCCCACACTTTGGGAGGCTGAGGCAGGCGGATCACCTGAGGTCAGGAGTCCCAGACCAGCCTGACCAACATGGAGAAACTCCATCTGTATTAAAAATACAAAATTAGCCGGGTATGGTGGCGTATGCCTATAATCCCAGCTACTCAGGCGGCTGGGGCAGAAGAATCGCTTGAACCCAGGAGGTGGAGGATGTGGTGAGCTGAGATCACGTCACTGCACTCCAGCCTGGGGAACAAGAGCTAAACTCTGTCTCAAAAAAAGAAAAAAAAAAAAGTTCATCCATGTCTTTATATGACTTGATAGCTCATTCTCTCTTTTTTGGATGAATACTATTCCATTGTATGGATTTACCATGGTTCATTATCCATTTACCTTACCTACTGGAGGATGGTATCTTGGTTACTTCTGATTTTCAACAACTATGAATAAAAGTGCTATAAACATTTGTGTGCTGTTTTTTGTGTGTGGATGTAAGTTTTCAGATCAGCTAGGTAAATACTTAGGAGTGCAGTTGCTGGACTGAGTGTCTCATTTTGCATTCCCACCAGCTATGAGTAAGAGTTTGTGTTGCTTCAGATCTTTGACGGCAACTGATGTTATCAAGGTTTTTTGCTTGTTTTATTTAGACATTCTAATAGGTATGTAGTGTTTTGTATTTCCCTAATGATAAATAATGTTGAGCATCTTGTCATATGTTTATTTGCCATCTGCATATCTTCTTTGGTGAGGTTTCTTTGGATCTTTTGATCATTTTTTAATTGAGCTGTTTTCTTATTGTTGAGTTTCAAGAGTATATTTTGGATACAAGACCTTTATCAGATATGTGTTTTGCAAATATTTTCTCCCAATCTGTGTTAAGTCTTTTAATTCTCTTTACCATGTGTTTTGCAGAGCGAAAAAATTTAATTTTCATAAAGTCCCAACTTTTTTTTTCTTTCATGAACTGTGCTTTTGGTGTTTTATCTGATAACTCATTAATAAATCCAAGGTCATGCAGGTTTTCTTCTATGTTTTCTCCTAAAAGTTTTACAGTTTTGTCTTTTACATTTAGGCCTATGATCCATTTTCAATTACTTTTTAGGAAAGGTCTAAGGTCTGTGTCTAGGTTCATTTTTTTTTTACATATACACACAAATATTTAAATTCTTCCAGCACCACTTGTCCTTTCTCCAAGATCAGCTGACCATATTTCTGTAGGTCTATTTATTGGCTCCATCAACCTATGTACGGGGTCAATTCTGTCGCCAATACCATGCTGTCTTGATAACTGTAGCTTTACAGTAAGTGTTGAAATTAGGTAGAGTCCTCCAATTTTGTTCTTTTTCAGTATTGTGCTGATATTTGTAAAACAGCTTTCTAGGACTTTGGGATTGCACTGAATCTATTGATCAAGTTGGGAAGAACTGACATCTTAACACTATTGAGTCTTCCAATCCATGAAGATGGAATATTTCTCTATTTATTTAGCTCTAGTTTGATTTCTTTTATCAGCTTTTGAGGTTTCCACATTAACAGAACCTGTACATATTTTGTTAGAGGTATACCTGTTTTTTTTGTGTGTTTCTTTTGTTGTTGTTGTTGCTGTTTTGGTGATATTGTAAATGGTATTATTTGTTAACTTCAAATTGCAGTTCCTCATTGCTGGTCTAGATGAAATCAACTGACTTTTGCATACTGGCCTGTGTCTTGCAACTCTGCTTACTCACTTCTTAGTTCTAGGAGTATTTTTGGAGATTTCTTTGGAATTTTCTACCTAGATAATCATGTCACCTATGTATAAAGGTCGTTTTACTTCTTCCTTTCCAATCTGTATACATTTTATTTATTTATTTTCTTGTCTTACTGCACTAGCCAGGACTTGCAGTAAGACGCTGCACAGAATGGGTAAGAGAGCACATCCTTGCCTTGTTCCCAATCTTAGGGGGAAAGTATTCAGTGTCTTACCATTATGCATGATATTGGCTGAAGGACTTTTGTAGATGTTCTTTATCAAGTTGAAGAAGTTCTGTTCTATTCCTAATTGGCTGAGTTTTTTTTTTTTTAATTATGAATGAGTACTGGACTTTGTCAGATGCTTTTTCAGGTCAAATGATATAATAATACGATTTTTCTACCCTAGCCTATTTTATAGTGGGCTACATTAATTGATTTCCAATTGCTGAAGGAGCCAAACATACCTGGAGTATATCCCCAGTGGGTCATGATGCTAATAAATCTTTAATACACGTAAGCTATTATTAACACAATTATTGTTGTAGTGGTATAGGTAGCACTGGCATTTAGTTACTGAGGACTATGATATCTGGGAAATGCCACAGTGGAATTATAAAAAAAACAGAATAGCTATGGACACAACTTTATTCAGTTAACCAACCATGAATAAAAATAATCAAAGCATAAAACAAAGAAAAACAACAAGAAAAATCCAAGTTTAAGAATACTATTATTTCTTAAGAAAAATCTACTTTTGCCACAAATTTCTCATAAGTCCATTCACAGTTTTCTTAGAAACCAAGAGTTTGAAAGAATCTCAGAGGTCCCACCTATTCCCTGCCCTGACAGCTGGATGGGCTGTAAAGCTGTAAAGCTTTACAGTAGTAAAGCCCTTGTCTGGTCTCTGCCTGAGCCTTCATGGTTAAGAAACTTCCTTATATTAGGAGAAGGCCAACTGCCTCCCATTTCCATCCCTTGGGCCCTGAACTTATTGACCAGGCCCCATAGATTATGTGTAATCCCGCTTCCCCATTAAGAACTCCTCAATTGCTTGAAAACCTTGATGACGTTCTCCCTGAGTCTTCTCACTCACAGATCCTCCACTTATCCCTGTATAACATGTTTTCTTTCCCCTACTCTTCTAGTCGCTGTAATACTTACGCCACTCCTGTGTGATAATTCCCACCCTCACCCCTCATGTGAGGCACCCAGAACCAGACTTAACTGTCCAAGAGTGACCTGGATAAAGCTGAGAAAAGCAAGATTACTACACACATATTAGAATGCCTAAAACACAAAATAGCTGACAATATCAATTGCTGGCAAGGATTGAAGCCACACACTCATTCATTGCTGGTGAGAATACAAAATGGGACAGACACAACCTAGCTTGTGCTCCTAGGTATATACCCAGCTGATTTGAAAACCTGGCCAGGTGCAGTGGCTCACGCCTGGAATCCCAGTACTTTGGGAGGCCGAGGTGGGCAGATCACGAGGTCAGGAGTTCGACACCAACCTGGTGAACATGATGAAACCCCATCTCTACTAAAAATACAAAAATTAGCTGGGTGTGGTGGCATGCACCTGTAATCTTAGCTATTTTAGAAGCTGAGGTAGGAGAATTGCTTAAATCCGGGAGGCAGAGGTTGCAGTGATCCGAGATTACACCACTGCACTCCAGCCTGGGCGACAGAGCAAGACTCTGCCTCGGGGAAAAAAAAGAAAGAAAACTTTAGTACACACACACACACACAAATGTTTGTAGCAGCTTTATTCATAGTTGTCAAAACTGGAAGTAACTAAGTAACCGAGATGTCCTTCAGCAGGTGAATGGATGAACAAACCATGCATACAATGGAATACACACATAAAAAAGAGCTGTCAAGACATATAAAGTAAATTCATCCATGTTAACTACATATTGCTAAGTGAAAAACGTCCGTGTGAAAAGGCTACACGTTTATGATTCCATGGTAGAGATGGTAAACAGATGAGGATCTGGATTGCTATCTTCCTCTCCATACCAATCCTGCCCCCTTCTTCCTTGGGCAACTTCAACATCACTGCAAATGACCCTGGCCTCGGATCCCTTGAGCACTTCAACTTTAGCAACTAGACCTCCCTACCACCTGAGTCACCTCCTTCTTCTTGATTTCCTAGATCTGCTCTACATCAGAAAACTTCAGTTCCATCTGGGGCCACAAGCTTTAAATATTCTAGTCCTTACTCTCTCCTTGACCCCCACTGCGTCAGACCTTTCCTCTCACCATGTACGGGATTCCCTGGCAGCCCTTTTCCTTGGAATCCTTTTCCTCTTAAGCAGAACAATCCCCTATCATTTGTCACTTCAGCCTTTTTTCTTTTGAGACAAAAAAATGTCACTGTGTCGCCCAGTGCAGTGGTACAATCTCGGCTCACTGCAACCTCCGCAAGTGATTCTCCTGCCTCAGCCTCCCAAGTAGCTTGGACTGCAGGTGTGCACCACCACGCCCAGCTAATTTTTGTATTTTTAGTAGAGATGGGGTTTCGTCATGTAGGCCAGGTTGGTCTTGAACTTCTGACCTCAGACGATCCACCACCTGCCTTGGCTTCCCAAAGTGCTGGGATTCCAGGTATAAGCCACCACGCCTGGCCTACTTCAGCCTTTTCTTTGCCACTAGTTTAACTTCCCTTGCATCTTGATCCTTCCAAAAAATCTGCTTTGCCAACCCCTAAGGGGATGGGTCTAACCATCTGCTCTTCCATGCACCTGCTCCTAGGCTGAGAAGTGCAACCAGAGAAAACCATCTACTACCCACATGCACTGGGGCCACTTAGAAAACCACAATGTCTATTTCATCCGGGCCATCATCACTGCCCAAGAGTCTTGCTGTATTTCCAGCGTCAACTCTCTCTCCTTTCCTGTGAAGCAGCTTTTTTCAAGCTTTCCCCAAACTCATCAATCTTCTCGCCCCACTCCTTCCCCCTTTCCCTCCCATTTCACTGATGAAGAAAAGCCATCACTCTCCTTGTACTGCACCAACAAATGGGTCTACATCTGCCCCTGTCCTTTCTGCTGACTCAGCTCTTACACTGAAAAGGCACCCAGGTCTTGGCTTCTTCCACCTTTTCTGAGACTCTCTTTCCTCATCTTTAACTTTTCCAGGTCCACTGGCTCCTTCACATCCCTAAGGTTCTGCTCACTTCAAATAACAAAAAAAACATGCAACCACCTCCCAGGACTTCTTTGACTCCACTCTCCAGCCACTCCCTTCTCAACTCCCCTTGGAGCCAGTGTTGTAAGAAACAATTACACCTGCTCTCTTCGTTGCCTCACATCTACCACTCAACCTGCTACATCCCTGCAAAACTGCCCTTGCTGCTAAATTCAAAGGACTCTTTTTTAGCCCTGTCTTGGGTGACTCATTCTGTAGCATTCCCTCATTTCTGAATCACTGATTTCCAGATACTGCCCTTTCCATATCACCAAGTGTTCTGCTCCCAGGATGCTCTCTCTCTGCCTTCTGTGCGGCCTCCTCTCCTCCGCCCATCCCTTAAATGTCAGCAATCCTCAGGTACTCACTTGGGCCTCTGTTTCTCCTTGGATGATTTCACTGACCCTGGGCCTTCAAATGCAGATGACTCCAACATTTGCATCTCCAGGTTGGACCTTTCCCCGACTTCCAGACTCAAATATCCAATGACCTCCTGCATGCTTCATTCCACATGTCCAAACCTAACTCATCTCTAACTCTCAAAACTGCTCCTCCTTTGTGTTCATTGTCTCAAGGATGGGACTGCCCAAATACCCAAAGAGGACCCTCTTTTACTCTTCTCTGTCATTTCCCTCCAGATCCAATCAATCATCAAGAGCTGTCATTTTGTCTTCTAATATTTTCTTGTGCCCAGCCAGTTTACATCTCCAATCCCTTACACAGATTGAAGGAACAGACCCCACTCTGGCCTCCCTTGCTCCTGCACATGCCTCTCCTCTGGTTTCCCCATCCTAGCACGGAATCCCCTGGACTGGAATCGCTTCCATCATGTTTACCTCCTACACTCGACTATGAGCTGACAATGGCAAGGGCGACAACTTGTTTATTGTTGACCCCCTGAACCAGCACAGAGCCTAGTACATATCCAGTCAATGACTACTGAATAAACAAATGAATATAACTAGAGTAATGAGAGTCACATAAAAGGGAGCATTACACAATGAGGAAATAATAACTGTTTAGAGATAGTATTCGGAAGACAGGAGAAAGGTAACATTGTCTCCCAGTCCTGTGATAAATTAGGTTTGGAAAAGCAGAAGGTTCTATTAGAAAAGTGTTCAGAAAAAAACCAGAAGGCCCCTTAAACAGATGAATTCACCAGCTATGTAAATTTGAGCAAGTTGTTTCACTTTGCAGAGCCTCTGTTTCTTTATCCATGAAATAACTGTAAATAGCATGTATGATAGCACGGGTAAAATGCTTAGCATAGTATCTGACTCAATAAGTTCAGCATAAGTGCTCAATTCGTGTTTTAAAAATAGTTTTGATTAAAGCCAAGAGGAAGCAGAAACATTCAGTGAGTAGGCTCGTGAGCCTGGGAGTTCAGAGGGCAGACAGGACTTGAGAGTGACAAGGCATCAACAGAATGGATTGGGGAGAAAGCTCAGAGCAGACTGGAAGAGTACAAGAGAAAAGAAGGTCTATGATAACTAACTGCCTTCCTTTCTGGCCCTCATTCTTAGCTTCTTCCTTCCAGAACTCCCTGATTTTCCTTGAGGAAATACCCCTTCTCCATTCTCAGTCCATGTGGTCTAGGCCTACCACCTCTCCTCCATAGGAAGGCCTGTTTCCAAGACCTGGCCAATCAGAGCTTCATGTCTTCCTGGTCAGAGTGATTAGATCATAACAAACAAGATGGGTCACACAAGCCAGGGCAATCTGAGCCACTGAGTCTCAATTCCAGGGCATCAGATAGAGCTACTGAAAAAGCAGCAGGTCTTTTCTCCTGAGGTTGCCCTTGGAATACGATACAAGCCTGGAATTGTTGATAGCCATCCTGCAACCACAGGGGGAGGCTACCTGAGGTGGAACCAGCTCAGAGGAAAGCAGAACCTGGAGGTGGAGAGAGCAAGACCGAGTTCAGGTAGTACTGTCCCCACTGCCTAGATTCAGCAATATTTGAAGTCAGTATCTCCCTAGACTTAGTTATTATATATAAGCCATGAAGCTCTCTTTTGTGCTTACCTGAGTTTGAGCTGGGGTTTCAGTCATTAGGAACTATCAAATGTGTCCATGAGAAAAGTTGGGAACATTTGGCCCTGTCCAATCTCCATGAATATAAAAAGGTCCTGAGACCCAAAGAGAGGAGGGGCCTTAAAGCAAGTTAGCAGCACAGCCTAGACTAGAACCACGTTTCTCCCAATTCCCTCCTCACCTTTTCCAAAAATTTCAGCATCTTTGTGATACAAGCCCAACCTTGCACTTAGGCCCAAGCCTGCTGGTCTGGTCTTAACCTTCCTTTCAGCTCATAGCTCCCACTACTCTGCCCCTTTGTTTAACCTTACGTGGAATGTTTACTAAGTGTCAAGTACTGGGCTAACCCATTTATATTCATGATTCTTGTTTAGTCTTCAAAAACCACTTGAAATGATTCTTCCTGTTTTATAAATGAGGCCTATGAGGCTGAGAGAGGCCAAAAGCCAACCCAAGATCATACGGCTACTGAGTTGTCACGATAAGACTCACACCCAGGCCTGCTGGATTCCCTGAGACACAGATTCTCAGCCTATTGTCCGCAGACCCATAAATGTCCACACATAAACTTCAGGAAGGCAGTGAACACCCTAAAATTAAATGCAAATTTGTATATCTGTGCAGTTTTCTGGGGGAACATTCATATGTGATACTGTCAGATTCTCAAAAGAACCCAAGACCCAAAAAAGATTGAGAACTTCTGTGCTACACGGTGTATTCCTTGGGGCTGTGACATAGGCCTGGCTCATAAAAGACCTTTAGTGAACTTGGCCAAACTCTTCCATCTCCACCATTCTATGAGCAAATCCCAAGGGACTCAGATCCCATGGAGAAGCAGGCAAGCACTAGCCACCGGGTTTCTGTTTGGCCACAAGAAGCCTCAAATCCCCTGGCAACCTCCTCCCAATCAGCTGATCTTAATATTTCTCTTTTCTTCTCCCAAAACAGTTGGATGCTTACTACGTGCCAGACATTGTGCTAAAGCTCTTCATATTCCATTTATTCTTCATAACAACTGTGCAAGGAGAGCACTACTATTATTCTCAGTTACAGAAAAGAAAGCTGGGGCTCAGACAGGTAAGTGACCTGCTTTCTTTTATTTGGAGTCTAATGAGTGTTGTTCTTACACATAAAAGCTCTGCAAGGAAGGGACGTCAACAAGTTCATCCCAAAGAAGGCAGCCCCAGTGGCTGACCAGGCCTGGCCTCTGGCCAGTTTTCAAACCAGAGCTACCAGGGCTATGTCCAGGAGCTGCTGGCTCTCTGACTGGCTGATGGGCCAGCAGGAAGACCATTTCCCAGAGCATTGTTTGAAAAAAAATGTGACTTTGCTTCTGGCTCATTTCATCACTTGGTCTGAGCTGGACACAACACAATTGTTCACAGAACAAGCTACACCGCCTTTGCCAAGTTGACCTGGCATCCGCGTGCAAAGCAGATTACATCAGAGCCCCCAGCTGCCCCTCCTCTGGGAGCTCTGTGGCTGGTCAGAGGTAGGGACTGAGTTGGCTCCCAGTCAAATAGTTTTAAGGAAACTATGAATCCCCTGACAAAATTCTCACACTTTTTTTTTTTTTTTCTTAAGACTAAGCTCAGTTGAAAAGAGACGATTTTTCAAAACAAAGAAAAAAGAAGCATAAGACTTTGGAAATTCTCTTTTCAAAACAAACAGTGTGCAGCTCCTACTCCAGATGCACCTAGGTCTTTCTTGGTTCCTATTATATCTCATCAAATAATAATAATGCTAATTCCAGCCTCAATCTTCAAACTACAAGCTGGTGCCTCTCTGAGGATCCCGCTGGCCTTGCGGTGGAAGGTCAAGGGTGGAGAAGCCTGGAGAGGATTGAGCAACAGTGATGCACAAGATCAAGCATTTCCGAGAGAGAAGGCCCAGCTGGAGAGAGGGCCCAAAGGGAATCCAGGCCCCATCACCCAGAGGGCCAGTCATACATACTAGCAACCTCTAGGCCACTGGCCTCACTTGAAACCAGAAAAATAAGAAGGAAGGAAATCTGTCAACAGTACAATTTGGGGCTTTGGTTTGTGTGCCTTCTCCTGAGGATCATGCAGGTCTGGCTGAGAAATAAGACACCCTACCTCCCTCAGTTGATCCAAGTCTCCAATCATCATTCCAGATCTTCATCCCTGGAGCACAGGTTCTGGTCGGACCAAGTCAGTTTAAAGTAGCACAGGGCCAGGGATCAGGCCATCAGGAATTCAAGAAAACTCAATTTAAAAGTACTTCCTGAGCACCTCATATATTCGTTCCATACATAGTTAATGAGGGTCTATGATAGACCTGACGTTGGGCAAGGTGGTGGGTAATGAACAAGATAGACATGCTCATGGGGCTCCCAGGCCGGCAAGGAAGGTGGAGACTACAGAGTGACACAACATGAGGACAAACTAATAAAGGACCACATGGAGTACAGGGTACAACGTGGGGATGTGTGACCTCATACAGTCTGGGGATTCAGGGAAGACTCTCCAAAGAAATGATATTCAGGCTGAGATCTGATTGGAAGCTGAACAGGGAGGAAGGAAGCTGAACGGGGAGGAAGGAAGCTGAACAGGGAGGAAGGATTCTGGGCTGTGAAGACTGCACACAAGGGGCCTGACAGGACAGAGATAAGATATATCAGGTAAGAAAAGAAAGGCCAGGAGGATGGAAAAGAGATGAGGCTGAAGGGGTGGATGGAAACGAGATCCACCACGCCAAACCCTGCAAAGCATATTAAGGTACTTGTACCTTAGCTTAACTGAAACTGGAAGTCACTGAAGTGATTTAAGCATAGGAAAGGTATGTTCAGTTCCACCTGCTCTGTGCAAACAGACTACAATGGCACAAAACTGGATAAAGGTAGGGGACTCAGGAAGAGAAGGTGGATCTGGGGCCAGGTGCCTGGAAGACAGCCTTGCGGGGGTTCGCAGCCTATAGGGGACAGTAGCAGATTACTCTCTGGATAGGCACATGCAAAGGGTGTTGCTTACCTGGTTAAACCTCCGGGTAAAGGCCACAACGTTAGGGGCAAGACTGTGTTTCTCCTTCTTACTCCATCCACAGCTGGCTAGTTCCTAGGAAGCACAGAATGAATTTCAACAGTGATTCTAGTTGGGATGCAAAAACACCAGGGGCATCAAATGGGAACATGAGCATGCATGAAGGTGGGAAGGAGCTGACACCTTGGCTGTTTCCATCTTCACCAGGAGGGAGAGGAGGGCTGGGTTTGTAGGTGACGGTGCAGCCTGGGACTACCAGAAGTGAGGATAAGTGGAATAGTTTTCTCCACAACTCTGGCCATGTTTCCTAGGATTTCTGTGCCAAAAGAAATCCATTGCCACTCTGCCAGCTTCTCTAAGACCAGAAGTCCTTCTTACAATGCAAATTGTCTGAGGGGGCACAGAAATGTTTTAACCAGCAGAACTCAACCCCGCATAGTTGTAATGCCAGGGCTTCATTAAAATATCTCAGATTTCACTGGCTACATGACATCATACATTCCTGGTGTGAGGAAAGTCCCAGTCCAAGCCCACTGCAATCAAATAAGCTTCTGGTATGACCTCAGATTCTGTCCTGTAGTTGGCCCCTCCAATCCCTCATATAACCAAAAGCATGCAGAAGGAAAGGTCCCCTTTAATATCTTGTTCGGGAGCCTTGTCTCTTTTTTTCTGCTAGCTTTAGCATTATAATTTGAAGAATTGAATTATCTAGATTTTATTTATCAGTAAGTCTGGCTCTTAGCCAAGGGATGAAAGCTGGACACAATAGGAGCAATTTAATGGGATTACTTGGTGCTACAAAAAAAGGACCAAGGAGAAGCCATCATCCAAATGCCCAGCATTCTCAGTGTGTGCCTTGTGGAGCCCTGACAGAGATTGGAGGAAAGGTAGCAAAGGCTGCAGATTCTGAAGTTCTCCACCTGTAAGTTACAAGACCGCCTTTTAAATCCTACCAGGCCTCAGTATTACTAATAGCACTGGTTTTTTGCCATTTACCTAGAGTTTTTGTAAGATCTTTAGTGAGAGGCAGCTGCCCAGCAGCTGCAATAGGTATAGATCAGGGGTCTCCTAGGAAAGCAGGGAGGGGAGCAGTAGGAACAGCCCAGGACAAAACTGGCTGCCAGCAGTCACTTCTGAAGGTCCACGCCTGTCAAACACACCTTAGGACCTGACAATCAGCCACAGAAAGGGGCTTGGTGGGAGCCTGGCTAAAGGTAACAGCAGCTCCTAGTAACAAGATGAATGCCCTGGACATGGGAACACAGAGGAACCAGCCAGGGGCTGAGATGCCTCCTCCTGGTGCCTCACTTCTGTCCTTAAGGTCACCCACACAAGAGAACACAAATAACCTGGAGCCTGCCATGTCCTTCACACCCTCACAACTTAGACTCAAGTCAATAGCAATGACAACAGAATTCACTGGTGCTACCATTTAGCAAGAATTCCCCACACAGCAGGCGCTGGACAGGGCACCTCACCTATGTCATCTCATGTAATTCTCGCCACACCCATTTTAATAAAGAGGTTTCTTTCTCTTGGATGAATATTGTGACTCTACTTCTTTTCCAAAGCAGAGATGAATCTCTTTAAGTTGTAGAAGTTCCAGCTGTTTACTACGATTCTCCTAGTTCTGATGACATATATTAGCACTTGGTTTCTTTTTCTAATTTTTATTTTTGTAGAGATGGGAGTCTCACTGTGTTGCCCAGGCTGGTCTCAAATTCCTGGCCTTAAGCGATCCTCTTGCTTCGGCCTCCAAAAGGGCTGGGATTACGGGCATGAGCCACCGCACCCGGCCTATGTTCGGTTTCAAATGTATGTTTGATCTACCTCAGTTACATGTACTATCTCCCTCTCTTTAAAACACATACTTGAATCACTTTGCAAATATATGTTATTATTGCCCTTTTAAAGTTTGTTTGTGAAGACAAAGGCCTTTCTCCCCAGTGGATCACAAAGCCGGTCCTGGAAAAGTATAGGTTTTATAATAAAATATAAAACCCTACTCATAAAACTGATGTTTCAGGACTGAGGCATGGTTGTTGCCCAATTTCTAGCTGATAACTGCTCCCTTTGTATTTTTCCTAAATTTTTGAATAAATAGCAGAAGTCGTGTGTGTGTGTTTGCACGCACGCATGCACGCAAGCATGTGCATGCATGAATTTAATTCAGACTCTGTGGTCTTATTTCCACACTGTAATAACTTCAGACAACACCCGGAAAGGGAGAAGAGTGGATCCCAGGGTCAGATACTGGCTGGCCATACACCAGCTGCACGATGCTTATCTTCTCAGAACTTCTAGTTTCTCATCTTAAAGTGGGAATGATACTATACTTATCTGTGAAGCTCACTATAACAATTAAATGAGATTAAGACATGCAAAGCACCTAGCATGTGACAGGTACTTGATAAAGGTCACCTGCCTTCCTCTTCCCAGGGAGGTTAAGCAACCTCCCTGCTGTTAAGCAATAAGGTGGTATTCAGACTCAGCTTGAATGCCAAACGTCTTCTTTTTCCCACACCATACTCTCTTTACTGTCTTGAATTATTAACAAAATCTATTATTATTTCTCTTTCATTTTGCTGATATTATGCAGGCAAGAATCAAAGTTGGTACTTAATACATCTTCCCTAAATTTACTTGGTTTGAACATTTCTAAGACCCTAATTCAAAAACTCTTTGTGGAGTTATTGGGTTTTGACAGGTTCCTAAGGAACCTTTTGCACTGGAATGCATGTAACATTTAAAATTAATTAAATTAATTAAAATTAACACATCAGCAGAGTAAAACATTATGTTTGAGAAGTACTTTGATAAAATGGAAGGAGTAAAGGATTTTGAGCCAAATATCTCACTCTGAATCTCAGATCTTGTCACTTATTTCCTGGGAAACTCCAGACAAATCACCTCTCTTGGCATCAGGTCCTCCAGTACTAAATAGGAAGATGCTGTAGCTAACCCCACAGAATGGTGATGGAGACTGAAGAAGGCAGAGCCTGACAAGGGAGGTGACATGCGGGGCACAGGGCCTGGCTGACAGCGGATGCTCAAGTAGCCTCTGTTGAATGAATGAAGCATGAGCACTCCTCAGTGTGAAGACCCCCCAAATTCAGTGCAGAAGATTTATCAGCGTCAAAAGAAATAAGACCATTCTATCTGTGCTAAAACAAGTACTGGGCCTTACCACTTTGGCACAGTTCCTCTTCTGTGTTTGGCCTTACAGGATTACAAGAGATTCCATCTGTGTTAAGTGGGTTTAGGAAAATGTGAAGTAATAGAACAAAACTCTTCCAGTCACTAATGCCTAAAAAAGGTCCACACTGTGGAACTTATTTGAGTGTAATTTAGTTAAAATTGACCAGAGGAGACAAGGCTGATTCTAGAAGGGAGACCAGGGTTTGAGATGAGCCCAGTACAGCCCTGGTAGCTCTGTGTCTGTAGTAAGCCCACTGAGCTGCCCAGGGACTGTCGCACAGCCCTTTCCATGGGCGCTGAGGCCCACATCTTGCCCAGGCGGTCCCTGGCCCTGACTTCGTGGCTGAGCTGACTGAATGTGAGGGGACTAAGAGCTTGTGCAGTCCTTTGCCAGGTGCCGCTGAGACCTTCCTCCTGTCACCACGGTGTTCCTCAGGCTCATCAGGGAAAAACAGACACTATGAGAGGAGAACTTCCTGCCACCAAACTTAAACATCCTTGCATCCTCTCCCTCCTTCTGACTTTAATGAAAGAGGGGCTTCTTTCGCTCTCTTCTTGCCCCATTCCATCCCTCTGCCTTCTCAGAGACCTTACTCTGATGCTCTCTGTCATCCCTGTACCTTCCACCTCTTCCTCTCCAATTTCTCCTTCCTGCTAGCATTTTAACATGCATTAAGCTTCTCCAATTAATATTAATAACAATAAAAAACAGCTCTCCCAGACCCCGTCCCCTCCAGCTCCTGCTACTTTTCTCCCTCGCAAAAGAACGACTTAAACTCATTCCCCTCTCCTACCTGCCTTCCCTGCTCCTGCTCCCCTGTAACTGTTCCTTCCCCTAAGACAACTTCCCAACTAGGAAATCAGTGCCCCTCACCGGCCGCTCTTGGCCCCGGCCGTATTTGTTGTCCTCTGTCTTGCCTCTGCTCACTGCATTCTCCTGTTGCTTCCCCACCTTTCGGGCCCCTCATTCTTAGTCTTATTTTCTGGCTGCTCTTTTCTTTTCTGACACAATCTCCACTTCAACTTGTCCAAGGTCATCTTCTACATTCTTCTATATTTCTCCCTAGAAGATCACACATACCGACTGTTGTGGTTTCAACTACATGTCTGTGTCCAGCCCAAGTTTCTCTCCTGAGCTCCCGTCCAGGATAGCCAGGTACCTCTTGGCCATACCTTCTTTGGCATCCCACAGACAACTGAAAATCAGTGGGCCCAGAACCAAAAGGGTATCCTGACCAGCTGCCTTAAATAAAAAACACATAACAACAAAAAATTCATTTAGACATTCACTCTGACAATCAAAGAAGAATGTTTATCTTTGTGATAAACTGTGGAAATAATCCCCAACTGTGCAAAAACAACTTAGTCTTAATACCCCCACCTGTAAGCACTCCTAGGTGAAAGCAAGAATCAACACTGGTTTCAGCTGCCCCTGCAAAGCTGCTCTGGGCCACACCAAACATGAGGCTCACTCCACTAGCTGCCGGTTTTGTGCTTAGGGGTCTGGGAGTCAGATGCCTTGAGGTGGGCTGAGAAAGGCCCAACCCTGACCGTGTCTGGAGTCCACCAGGTAAGGCCTTGGGAGAGGAGACCTGGGGAGTGGTGATAAGTCCTCTCTGAAGACCCCCACAGCATCTAGGCCATCAGGCCATAGGAAGCTGGCGTCAGCACATGGCCCTTCCACGTGTGCCTAACTCTCACTGCAGTCATCTCCAAATCACATTCATCAAACGTGTCCACATGGAAAACGCATTGCCTCAAGGGCGAGTCACTACAACAGACTCAGGATCACTGCCAGGCTGGCACCAGCCAACAGCACATCACCACTGGGCTCAATGGCTTTCTTCTTCCTCCTCCCTCCATTTTTTTCCCATTCTTCCCATCCCACCCTCTCACAGGAAGGGAGAAAAAAAAAAAACAGAAAAGACCTCCCAGATTTGCTTTTATAAATCATCTTCAGAAGAACCGGTGGGACAATTATACACCTAGCCAAAGGAGTTCTAAAACACCCTAGGTGATGGGTGACCCTAGGAGATGGGTGACCCTAGGACACAGGTGACCCTAGGAGATAGGTGACCCTAGGAGACGGGTGACCCTGGGAGATGGGTGACCCTAGGAGACGGGTGACCCTGGGAGACGGGTGACCCTGGGAGACGGGTGACCCTGGGAGATGGGTGACGGGTGACCCTAGGAGACGGGTAGATGGGTGACCCTAGGAGACGGGTGACCCTGGGAGATGGGTGACCCTGGGAGATGGGTGACCCTAGGACACAGGTGACCCTGGGAGATAGGTGACCCTAGGAGACGGGTGACCCTGGGAGACGGGTGACCCTGGGAGATGGGTGACCCTGGGAGACGGGTGACCCTGGGAGATGGGTGACCCTGGGAGATGGGTGACCCAGTAAGACAGTCAGGGAGACAGTGCCAGTTTTGGGTACCTGACCAGAGTGGGTCTGACTGGGGAGTAAGGTATTCAGGGCCTAGACTCTTGTGACAGAGTTACAAATGGGCTAAGGAGATGGGCAAATAATAGAGAGTGGCTAGCGTGTCCTTCAGGGACCTCCATGCCTTATCACCCACAAGGAGTCTACATTCTTCTCTATCTATAGTTCACCCCGGGAGACCACATATACTGACTGCTGTGGCAGCAGCAAAGGTGCATGATGTCCACACCTTCCTCGTGTGAAAGTCGGGGGTCTAGAGGCCCAAGCAGGAGTAACCGAATTCCATGAAAGCTCCCCACCTGGGATCTGGCAGAAGGGCTGGCTCTGGTCTCAGGAGTGAGCTCTGAGGGCACAAGGGTCACAAAAAAGAGGCCACAGCATATAGTAGTTAAGGACTTACATGGACCAAGGCTGATTCCCTGGCTGTGTGACCCTGAACAAGTCACTTAAACTCTCAGTGCCTGACTTTCTGCATCTGAAAAATCGCATTAATAATAGCACCTCCTTTGTAAGGTAGTTATAGGAATTAAATGGGCCAATATTTGCAAAGTGCTTAGAAAAAAATGACACATTGTAATGTGCTTATTAAATTAAATAATGCTCACAGGGAAAGGCAGCACTGAGCAGTGGGTGCAGGGGTTGAAAATCCAGGCCAGGAGAGCCCCTGGAATCAGATGGAGGAGGCACACAGGACAGCAGTCCCTGGACACTAGGACTCCAATGGTGCCAGGATGAGAGCCAAGGCCTAGACAGAGGGAAGCACCAGCAAGATTTATTGAGCACCTACATTGTGCCAGGACGTGTGCTACACACTCCACAAAGACCGTCTCATTTTATCCTCACAGAACCCTCACAGTGGATACGACTGCTCCGACCTCCAATTTCTAAATGAAAAAATATGTAACAAGCAGGTAAATTAATTTATCCAGACCACACAGGTAGTGGATGGTAGAAGTGATGGGAGCCCATTCTCGCCATAGCCAGAACAGAGCTGCAGGCCACAGCCGGGGCTCCAGCAGGCTCCCAGCCTAGAGGAGAACTGGGTGACATGAAGGAATAGACCAAAGCAGAACCTGGGCAGGCTTCTGAGAGCACCACACCTGAGTCAGGGCCAGCCCAGGAATCAGGCTGCCATGGCCAGAATAGGGCACAGTGCCTCTGGCAACACAGGCAGGGCTTAAAAGACAAAAGGGATAGTAGGATCCAGAGTCAAAATGTCCACAGACACACAGGGAGCTCCTCCGGGGGTGGAGAGTTAGGGATATATAGAATCAGTGTTTACTGACTGTTAAAATGGCCTGCTAGACTCTGGGCTAGGGGACTTACATGCCGTAACTTACTGAATCCACAAACAAGACGATGAGATAGGTACCACTCGATGGATGAGACTATGAGACTCAGAGAGATTGCCACATGTCTAAGGTCACACGGCTAGTAAGTGCTGGAACTGGGATTCAAACCTCAGTCTGATTCCAGAGCTCACACTCTACATGGTGTCAGAAAAGTGAGAACTCAGAACAATCTGAGACTACAAAGCAAGCTAAGGGAAGCAAAGAAGCTTCTTGGTTCTTTTAGGCAGCAAATGCGCCATAGTTTATGGATATGCTAACTGGGGAGAATACTCATCTGGTCTGTTTCAGGGAAGACCCATCCACTGGTAGGTGGGGGGTCACACCCACTACCACTAGTTCTCCCCTCGGTAAAATCTGCAGTTCCAGCAGATCCTAATAGTTATTAACAAAATATAATGCTTGTATTTGTATATATTTCACTGTAAACACAATCAAATATATCTTTTTCTATAACCCTTAATGAGACCATGAATCAAATATGTGAGAGAACAATAAAGTTAGTCCATTATTAAAAACAGGTTTCAAAAGCGAGAAGCTGATTCCATCATCTGTGTCTGTGACAAACCCAAAACCACCTAAAATTGGTGCCATATTAAGTTCAAAATTGGTGGCATGTTCAAATGACACCTGACACACATTTGCCTAACATCACTCCCAAAACCCCTCTGACAAAGCACAGAAGTAAAAGATAAACCTAAACTAGGAATGAGAACAGAGTGGATGGCACTACTACCCTCATCAAATGAGAGATTTCAACACATTACTGGAGATCAGCATGGATTTTGATTAAATGAAAACAGAAAGTCTCAAGCTAGACTAGGCCAGGAAGGGGCTACAGAGGTGGTGAAGTCAGGCTGCCTTGGGGGACCTCAGAGAGGCTCCTGGCTCAGAGTCATTAAGGAACAACAAACGGGGGACAAATGAAAGGTCAGTGTACTGGACACTGTCTCAGCCAGCACCCCCACCTGCTGCCTGCTAGCATCCACCTCCAGGCAAAAAGCAGGATGGGAGAATTAAAGGCTTCCATGCTGGAACCCCCAGAATAAAGGTCACCTCCTTTTGCTCACAGAAAACTGCACCCTGTGCGCCAGTCCCCACCCTGTCATCCTGCAGTGCGGGCAACCTGCTGTTTCTTGCCCAGGCCACTTGGCTCTCCCAGGCAGACTCCCCTCAGGAGAAAAGCCGGGGGGAAAAATCACAACACCTACAAGCCACCAGTCATATGAGTTAAGCCAACAGAACAGAAGGAAAACCGAGGTAATAAATGACAATGACTTTGGAAGAAACAGAGACAAAAACTTAGAAAAAACCCTCTAATGTAATTAGACACTGTTAAGAAAATGAAATGCAACAGACTGAAAAAACATTTTGTAAAACAACTATCTGATAGAAAAAAGACTTGTATATAAAATATAAAGAACTGTTATAACTCAACAATAAGAAGACAAACAACCCAATTGTGATGGTTAATACAGAGTGTCAACTTGATTGGATTGAAGGATGCAAAGTACTGATCCTGGGTGTGTCTGTGAGGGTGTTGCCAAAGGAGATTCACATTTGAGTCAGTGGGCTGGCAAAGGCAGACCCACCCTTAAACTGGGTGGGCACCATCTAATCAGCTGCCAACGCGGCTAAAATATAAAGCAGACAGAAAAAATGTGAAAAGACTAGACTGGCCCACCCTCCCAGCCTACATCTCTCTCCCATGCTGGATGATTCCTGCCCTCAAACATCAAATTCCAAGTTCTTCAGTTTTGGGACTCGGACTGGCTCTCCTTGCTCCTCAGCTTGCAGACAGCCTATTGTGGGACCCTGTGATCATGTGAGTTAATACTTAATAAACTCCCCTTTGTATATATATCCTATTAGTTCTGTCTCTCTAGAGAATACACCAATGTTTTTTAAAAAGTAAACCACATCTGTAATCCCAGCACTTTGGGAGGTAGAGGCAGGAGGACTGCTTGAGCCCAAGAGTTTAAAACCAGCCTGGGCAATGTAGTGCAACCCTGTCTCTACAGAAAATTAGAAACAAAAACAAAAACAAAACACTTAGCCAGGCATGGTGGTGCTTGCCTGTAGTCTCAGCTACTCAAGAGGCTGAGGCAGGAGGATTGCTTGAGCCCAGGAGTTCGAGGCTGCAGTGAGCCATGATCATACCACTACACTCCAGCCTGGATGACAGAACGAAGACTGTCTCCCCCACCAAAAAAAAAAAATTAAACAAAAGACACTTTACCAGGTGGATGCATGGATGGCAAGCAAACACAGGGGAAGGTGCTCTATGTCATTAGTCAGTAGGGAAATGCAAATTAACAACAATGGACACCACATCTAGTTCAATCATCGCAAAAAGCACACACGAGTGACAATACCAGGTGCTGTGGAGGATCAGAACAGCCATTTAGGAAAGCAGGTGGGCAGTTTCTCATCAAGTTAGGCACACACTTATCAACTGCCCTAGCAATCCCACTGGTAGGCCCAGCAATCCCACTGGGTAGGTATTTACCCAATACCAATATATGTCCACAAAACTTGTATGTACATGTTTATGGCAACTTCATTCTCTATTTCCCCAGACTAGAAACAACCTGGATTTCCACCAGCTGGTGAGGGGATGAACAAATCATGGTACAGCCATATAATCCAATACTACTCAGCAATAAAAACAGGAATGAGAGTGACATACACATCAGTGTACATGAGTGTCAACAGTTTTATACTAAGTGAAAGAAATCACACAAGAAAGTATTATGATTTGACTCACATGACATTCTGGAAAAGGTAAACACGACAGAGACAGAAATTAGATCCTTGGTTGCCAAGGACTGGGAACAGGAGGCAAACTGGCTACAAAGGGGCACGGAGAACTTTTGGGGTTGATAGACAAGGTCTCCACATGAGAACACTCATTCTTCAAAATCACCACACTGTTCACTAAAATGGGTGATTTTTACTGGATGTAATTATACCTCAATAAATATGACTAAGAAAAAAAAAAGAGTCCAACCACAGACAATTGCAAAGGAAGTCCTATAATAACAGCTGTGCAAAAGACTAGAGAACAACTAGTTCAAATTGGAGCAGGACAAAGGGCTCCTGAAGGGAAGCCTCTGGGGAAATATAAAAGCAATTAAAAATATAACAGAAATCAAAATATAATACATACCCAGTATCAAGCAATCAATGGATTAAAAGAAAAGAAAAATCTACAGGTCTTGTGAGGCATATTCTCTTTTGAATGGCCCAGGGTTACTAGGGCATGAAACACAATCCTGGCATAGTGCATGGCTTGACTACGTGTAACAGTTACGTAGCCGTAATAATAAGTGTTGTTTGATGGTTTTCAGCTTTAAGGGTTCACCTAAGGAAAAATGTGATGAGTTTGGTGAAGCTCATTAATGAGGCAATGTGAAAGTTTATCAACAGAAGGTGGGCAGTAGAGAACTGGAGGGAAAGCATAGGAAGTGAGCGGTCACAAGATACCATACAAAGCTGGTGAAACAAGAAATTCAGGCTTTGGTGTGCCAAATAAAATTCCAAAAGTAATCAGTAGAAAAAACAGTTTAGAGTTTACCTTTGGGGAGGGGACTGAGGTAAAGGTTTTTCTTCATCAGCTTTCCTGTACTATGCGATTATCATGTACAAGATTACTTTGAAAAAAATAATTTTTAGTAGATGACATTACACATTGTAAACCTCATAAAAATTAAATTTTGAAGTTGAGTAAATACTCTAAAATATGCCAAATTTTTATAAAATCATAACCTGCTTATAACCTATTAGTGTCAACATTTATAAATAACAAGCAGTTTTCACATGACCACTAGGTGCTTCTGTACTTTTCCTTTTTTTTTTTTTTGAGACAGAGTCTCGCTCTGTCACCCAGGCTGGAGGGCAGTGGCGTGAGCTCAGCTTACTGCAACCTCCGCCTCCCAGGTTCAAGCAATTCTTCTGCCTCAGCTTCCCGAGTAGCTGGGATTATAGGCGCTCGCCACCATGCCTGGCTAATTTTTGTATTTTTAGTAGAGACGGGGTTTTGCCATGTTGGCCAGGCTAGTCTCCAAATCCTGACGTCAGATGATCCACCCACCTCAGCCTTCCAAAGTGCTGGGATTACAGACGTGAGCCACCGTGCCCAGCCCTGTTTCTGTACTTTTTGATGGAGTAATCATGTGAAAATCATGACCAGCTGGACCTTAGGGAAACACACCTGTCCTATAGGAGAGCTGTTAAGGCTAGAATCAAGTGCACACAGGTCCCCTGGTAGCAGAGGGAGGGAGTGTTCGCACTGAGGGACTCAGAAAAGCTCATGGCTGGCGGGGAACTCACTGCCAGGCACTGTCGCAAGCCCTCCCTGGAACAAGACCAGCTGCAGTGAAACATGAAAGAAAAACAGGAAGGAGAGAAAGACAAAAAGAGCAAGGAAGTGAGGAAAGAGGAAGAAAAATTGAAGAAAAGAAGGGAGGAGGAGGAGGAATAAAGGGATTAAGGGCAAGTGGGAAAGGAAGGAGAGAGAGCCATTTAAGTGCCAGGACTGTGCTGGAAAGGTTCCACGGTGAGTCAGACCACATCTTGAGCTTCATGTCTGCTCAAAGCGGGGAAAGACAGGAACATAAATTACCACAATTCAAGGCCACAAAGGACAACTGGACGTTCTTGCTTTATTTCCCAAGGTTGCAGTCCTAATAGACACTGCCTAGGTCCAAGCCTTCTGGGAACTGCCAGAGGACTGAGGTATCTTTAGTTCTTTCTTGGATGATGATGATGATGGTGATGATGATGATGATGATGATGATGATGGTGTTTGAAGAAGGGAAAGGGTTGATACGAAAGGATAAAGGAGAAAGGAAGAGAAAAAGGAAGAGACAACAGTGATTGGCAGTTTATAAAGCACATCTACATTCATTTATTCATCAAAATTAAAGTATGTTTTAGGAATTGCAGCAGTGAACAAACAATCATGCTCTTACTTTCATGGTGCTTACCTTCTACAGACGGAGAGAGATTTTATAGAAATCGTAATAAGTCAGATGATAAATCCTGTGAAAAAGTATGAATGAGGATGAAGGTAGGAATATTTGGAGGGGAAGCTTCAGCAGGTCTGTCTGATAAGCTGGCATGGAGTAGAGACAGGAATGAGGTGAGGGAGCAGGCTCTGCAGGTATCTAGGGGAGGAGGGTCCCAGGCAGAAGGAAATGAAGTGCACGAGTCAAAACCCTGAGTCAGGAACACCATGGGATATCTGAGAACAGCAAGGTAGCCCATTGCTGGAGCAGAAGGAGCCTGGGGAGGAGTGGGAGGAGAAACAGTGAGACAGGACAGGGGTGGGAGGCCAGGTTCCAGCCTTAAGGGAAGGCGAAGAGTGGAATTTTTTTTTTTATTTTTTCTGCGCGGGATGGGAAAACGTAGGGACTGGGCTCACGTGGCTCCCCAAACCCTCATATGGAGTGTTTGGTAGGCTGTATTGCCCTGATGCCATGAGGGAGAGCATGGCAGAGAGCGCCCAAAACCTTTAAGCACCTTCTATACTAGAATCAAGTTTGGTAACTGCATGGGATATTTGCATTTTCTTATGTGAGAGCAATTCACTTTGGTAATTTGAAATAAATACCTGCTAAGGGCTGTGTGTATGGAGAAAGAGAGGAGGCAGGATGGGCCATGGAAAATGAACATGAGGGCCTCCTAAGGCCCCAGAACCCCTGGCTAGACAAACCACAAGAGGGCGAAAGGATCACTGTGGAAAAAATGGTGCCTCCAGTGAAGTCGGTATACACATGTATGTACTCACTGAATAAGCAGAAGTAATTCATCTTTCTCAGCTTTCAGGTCATACTAGTTTCTATAGAATAACAACTCATTTACAGTCACTACTGTTTCATCAAATCCTCAAGCTACCATCTGCTTGGAAAACATGTAGACTTAGGGTCAGGAAGATGATGCAAATTTCCCAAAACCTTCCCTCTCCAGCCCTAGTACTACGTAGCTCTGCACAATTAGAACCAGCTGTCAATGCAGGGCAGCAGCCAACTGCAACCCTGCGAGCAGTCTCCCATCCACGTGACAGAGAAAGAGCCCAATTAGCGACTGAGAGCAGCCGCCAACAGCTCTGCTCACAAGATTAACAAACCAGGGCTAGGCCCACAGGGCCACATGTTCATTCCACTCTTACACCGGGAACTATGTTCAATTCCCTTTCTCCATATTCTTCGGAAATGTTTTTTTCCCAAATATATCATTCAGATGTTCTCTTTAAAAAAAACAAAAAACAAACAAAAAAAAAAACTTTGCTTTTTTTTTTTACTAGGGACCTAATACATGTTCATTATAGAAAACCTGCACAATACAGAAAGTCCAACGAAGAACTTTTTAAAAAAATCTGAATGCCTTTTTTTTTTTTTTTTTTTTTTTGAGACAGAGTCTCCCTCTGTTGCCCAGGCTGGAGTGCAATGGTGCGATCTCGGCTCACTACAACCTCCGCCTCCGGGGTTCAAGCAATTCTCCTGCCTCAGCCTCCTGAGTAACTGGGATTACAGGTGCCCACCACCATGCCCAGCTAATTTTTGTATTTTTAGTAGACATGGGGTTTCACCATGTTGGCCAGGCTGGTCTCGAACTCTCGACCTCAACTGATCCACTTGCCTCGGCCTCGCAAAGTGCTGGGATTACAACCGTGAACCACCAAGCCTGGCTGGCAGGGTCTTATTATATTGCTTAGGCTAGTCTTAAACTCCTGGGCTCAAGCAATCCTCCTGCCTGAACCTCCCAAGCAGCTGTAACTATAGGTTACAACACCCCTATGAGATAGATACCATTATTGCCCCATTTCACAGATGAAGAAACAGAGGCGAAGCTGGAGAAGTTCAACAATTTGCTCAAATCCTCATATGTTTTCAATATGAGAGCCAGGACTAAACCCACGCCTGTGGCCTGTGGAGCCTGGACCCTCAGCCACAGAGCACATCCATGGCCAGGACGGTGGCTATGCCCACACTCACAGGTGCAGGGGCACACACATGCACACACACTCGCTCTCAACCGAGTTCATACTGTAGCTATAGTTTTATAATCTGCTTTTGTCCTTAATACATTACAAACATTTTCTCACATCTGCCCACCCTTCCTTTTTAGAATTCCTGCAATATACACACATGACATCTCCTAGAAACAATTCATCACATTCATCTTCCTTTGTTTCTGCTCTGAGTTTCAGAAGAAAATTGTACTTTGTCCCTGAATTTATTACTTTGGTTTTCTGCAATCTCTAACTTGTTGCTCACTTTTCCCATTGCAATTCATGTTTCTCAGCACAGCTCAATCTTTCTTAATGTTGATCCTCATGTGCTGCAGGGTCATCCTGACCATTGCTGGGAACACAAAATGAAATTTCTGGAAGTACCTGCTTCACAGGAAGGTGCAGGCTCTAACCTAATCTTCGCACTGCCTTCTATTTCTAACTGAAACTTTTCTATATTTGATGAATATGCTAAAAACCCTGCAAGAAATGAAAAAAGTTAAACCAAAGATTCCAGGACCACATGGCTTTACCAGTGAGTTCTCTCTGACTTTTGAAGAATACATAATACTTACAGCAAATAATTTATACCAGGGCACAAAAAGTGAAGGAAAAAAATCCCCAAACTTAACAAGTTTGGCTAAGAAATATAGGAATCAGCTAGTGTTAATAATCAAACAAGCATATTGATAATTCCAAGATAAAAAAGTGATACGATCCTCCCAATAGATACTGAAATGGTAACTGGCAAAATGTAACATTCATTTGAGATTTTAAAAAAGAGAAAAACAATTTAGAAGCTTAGTAGTATCTGTCTCAAACCAACAGCCCTCATTATACGATTGAGAGAAACACTACAGGAATTTGAATTGAAATTATAAACAACCAAACCCCCTTAACACACATTTACCTGTGTAACAAACCTGCATGCCCTGCACATGCACCCTTCAACTTAAAATCAAAGTTGAAAAGAAATAACAGCCTCAACCTGGAAACACAAATGTCAAGCAGTAGAATGGACAGACAAGTTGTAGTACATTTATACAACGGAATATTAGTAAGCAATAAAAAATAATGAACAGCAGCCGGATGTGGTGGCTCACACCTGTAATCCCAGCATTTTGGGAGGCCGAGGTGGGTGGATCACGAGGTCAGGAGATCGAGACCATCCTGGCTAACATGGTGAAACCCTGTCTCTACTAAAAATACAAAAAATTAGCTGGGCATGGTGGCAGGCACCTGTAGTCACAGTTACTCGGGAGGCTGAGAAAGAATGGCATGAACCCGGGAGGCGGAGCTTGCAGTGAGCCAAGATTGCGCCACTGCACTCCAGCCTGGGTGACACAGCGAGACTCCATCTCAAAAATAAAATAAAATAAAATAAAATAAATAAAATAAAATAAAATAAATAATGAACAGTAAATGCAAGCAACAACGGAAAAAAGAGTAACAACAGCCTTTCTAAAAGGCTACAGCCTTTCTCATCTAGGTTTCTTATCTGAACCACAGAGCACAGAAAATGATTTGAGTGACTCTTTAACTCTCCTGAGATGGTACATTCATTACATACAATGGACCTTCAGGCACTAGGTTAATTCTCTCATGAAATCCTGGTTGAGAAAGGCCTCTGAGGCTATAATCCAGCGATGTCCAACAGAAATATAATGTAATCCACACATTTTAAATTCTCAAATGCCATGTTTTAAAAAAGGAAAAAGAAATGAGTAAAATTAATTTTGACAATTTATTTTATTTAACTCAATATAGTCATGTACTGCAGAATGACGTCTTGGTCAACAACGGACCACATATACAACAGTGGTCCCATAAGATTATAATGGAGCTAAAAATTCCTATCACCTAGTGATGTTGTAGTCATAGAAAGGTTGTAACACAACTCAGTACTCAAGTGTTTGTGGTGATGCTGGTGTAAACAAATCTACTGTGCTACCAGTCATACAAAGGTACAGCACATACAATTATATACAGTACATAATACTTGATAATAAATGACTGTTACTGGTTTATGTATTTGCTATACTTTTCATTGTTATCATTATTATTTTTTGAGAAGGAGTCTCACTGTCACCCAGGCTGGAGTGCAGCAGCACGAACTCAGCTCACTGCAATCTCCACCTCCCAGGTTCAAGCGATTCTTGTGCCTCAGCCTCTGAGTAGCTGGGACTCCAGGCACGTGCCACCACGCTCAGCTAATTTCTGCATTTTCAGTACAGATGGGGTTTCACCGTGTTCGCCAGGCTGGTATCTCCTGACCTCAAGTGATCCACCTGCCTTGGTCTCCCAAAGTGTTGGGATTATAGGCGTGAGCCACTGCGCCCAGCCCACTGTTAATTTTAGAATGTACTTCTTCTGTTTTTTTTTAAAGTTAACTATAAAATAGCCTCAGGCAGGTCCTTCCAGAAGAAGGCATTATTTTGTTTGCTTGGTTGGTTTGGGTTTTTGTTTTTATTTTTTTTTTTGAGACAGAGTCTTGTTTTCACTTAGGCTGGAGTGCAATGGCGCAATCTCGGGTCACTGCAACCTCCGCCTCCCAGGTTCAAGTAATTATCCTGCCTCAGCCTCCCGAATAGCTGGGATTACAGGCGCACCAACATGCCCAGCTGAGTTTTTGTATTTTTTTAGTAGAGACGGGGTTTCACCATGTTGGTCAGGCTGGTCTCAAACTCCTGACCTCAGGTGATCCACCCGGCTTGGCCTCCCAAAGTGCTGGGATTACAGGTGTGAGCCACCGCGCCCAGCCAGAGGAAGGCATTATTATAGGAGATGACAGCTCCATGTGTATTACCATCCCTGAAAACCTTCCAGTGGGACAAGATGTGGAGGTGGAAGACAGTGAAATTTATGATTCTGACCCTGAGTAGACCTAGGCTAATAATGTGTGTGTCTGTGTCTTAGTTCTTAATAAAAAAGATGAAAAAGTAGAAAAAATAATTTTAAAAATACACAAAATCTTACAGAATAAGGATATTAAAAAAGAAAATATTTTTGTACAGCTGAACAATGTGTGTTTTAAGCTAAGTGTTATTACAGAAGAGTAAAAAAGATTTTTTTTAAGTTTGTAAAGTAAAAAAGTTACAGTACGCTAAGGTTAATTTATTATTGAAGAAAATTTTTTACAGATTTCGTATAGCCTACATATACAGCATTTATAAAGTCTACAGTTGTGTATTACAGTAATGTCCTAGGCCTGCACATTCACTCACCACTGACCCTCCCAGAACAACTTCTAGTCTTGGAAGCTCTATCCATGGTAAATGTCCTATATAGGTATACCATTTTTATCTTTTACATTATATTTTTATTGCACCTTTTCTACGTTTAACTATGTTTAGCTACACAGATACTTACTACTGTATTACACTTGCCTACATTACTCAGTGTACTCATTCTGTACAGGTTTGTAGCCCAGGAGCAAGAGGCTATGCCTTATCACCTAAATGTATAGTAGGCTATGCCATCTAGGTTTGTGTAAGTACATGATATGGTGTTCACACAAGGGCAAAATCGTCTAATGATGCATTTCTCAGGATGCATCCCATCTTTAAGTGACACATGACTGTATATCCAAGATATTATCTTTTCAAAATGTAATCAATAGAAAATGTAACAAATTATTAAGGAGATACTTTCCTTTTTTGTAGTAAGTCTTTGAAATCTGGTCTTTATTTAATATTTACAGAACATCTCAATTTGAAGTAATGACATTTCAAATGCTCAACAGTCACATGCAGCCACCATATTAAGACAACACAGCTCTAACTGATGTAAAAAGACGTGACACTGAAATATAAGGTATACTTCTTGAAAAGGAGGGATCAAGATAGGAGAACCAAAGACAAACCATGAAGCCCCATCAATAAGGGCTGGAGTGAGGTTGGAGTCAAGGCAGGCAGCTAAGAACCAGAGGGCAAGGTCAGCCCAGGACAAGCAGGAAGACTGAACAGATGATGAGACTGCATATGACTGACCTAGGTTGTTTGTATCTCCACTGTCTGAAGTCTGTCCCCACCTCCATGCCTCACTCCTGCAAAAGGAGGTAGGGCTTGTCATTAATGGGTTAAGCAGATACAGCTACAACTCTTAGAGGCCTCGGGTTATAGGTAGAATGAAATAAATACAAAAAAAGACTACAAGACACAGGCAGCTCACGTTGGCAATTTTATATTTTTATGAGGACTTCCTAAATCAGGAGTTCTGGGTTCTAATCTGAGATGTGTCCGAAACCCCCTCTGTGACTTAAAGTCAGCCCGTCCCACTGCAGGACTTCAGGTTTCTCTCTGTAAAATATAGCAGCACTGGATAGTCTTTGAGATCCTCCCAGATCTCCCATTCTGTGAGCCTCAGAGAAGCAGGAGCCATATATCTGGCATTACATAAAAACAGTATTAAGTAAGACCTGCCCCTGAAGACTAAGCAACTGCAGCACTTTCCTTTCTCTCAGTGTTTCGAGGGCAAATGGAGAGGTTGAGTCCGAGAGAGACAGTCAAGAAAGGGTGGGGGCTTCTAGGCACTGCACTGTTGTACAGGGATAAATTGGACAAGACAATCTGGTGTGGCAGGAGACAGGAAACAGTGGGGTGGCAGGGAAGCAGGGACGCTGGGAACAGATGGGAGCAGATGAACAGAAAAAAAATGCAAATGGAAAACTCAGGTTCCAGAAAAAGAGACAGCAAGAAAAGAGAAGGAAAAAGGAGAAGAGAAGAAAGGGAAGAAAGGAAAGGATGAAAGAAAGAAAAGAAAAAAGGAGGAGAAGAAAGAGAAAGGCATTCAGGGGCAGAAGGGTTGAATCCCAGGTGAGTCAGGTGCATCTTTTGGAGGTGGAAACGTGGTGTGAGAAGTGCCTGCACATGGAGCAGGGCAGGGAGGGAGGGATGTGATGTCCAGGGCAGGAGAAGAACTTGGGATAAGAGGGGAACAAATGGGTGGCATACATGAAGTGTCCCACATGTTTTCCATGTTCCCAAGAAAAAGCTGTCTCTGAAGGTTTGCAGGTCAGGAGCAGACATGACCACATGGTCAGATACCAAAGAGGCAACCTAGGCCATCTTACACCTGGGACCCATCTGGGGAGGCTGAGACCCAAACTGTGTAGCCCCACATCTCACCAGGCAGGACGAGAATACATCAGGACCACACTGAGATAACCAACCGCCAGGTCCCCCAGCTCCTCCTCACTTTGAGAGGCAAACAGGGTCCTTCAAGATCTGTTCCCAGTCCTGTTCCCAGGCTGAGAATAATAATACTAAACAATAATAACATCAGCTAACAGTTTGCTTACTGTATGTCAGGCACTAGGCAAAATACTTTTCTCACATTATGCCCCTTAATTTTTTAACAATGAGACCCTAAGGAAGGGCTATTATTGCCCCCAGGTTACGCATAACTAAGATTGAGATTCAGAGAGGATAATTAACTTGCCTAAAGTCATTGTTACAAATAAGTGACAAAGTGGAATTCATATCCAGGTCTGCACTCCAAAGTCTAGGCTCTTAACCACAGTGCTGTCAGCCTGAGCAGGCACTGTTACCATGATTTTCTACCAGCATTTTTAATAATATTGACTATCTACAAAGTGAATGGCACCACAGGGGTTATAAAAGGAAAAAAAAGACAGGAAAGGAAGAGAACTATAAGTTACTGCATCTTTCCTACATTCTAGGTACTATATAATGGGGCTTAAATCTACTTTATTTAAGTCTCAAAACCAGAACATAAAGTAGATTTTAGTATTTCATTTGATGGGTAACAAGACTGTGGCTCACAGAGATTAAATAACTATGCAAGTTTAGCTAGGTAGTAAATGACAGACTCCAGAGCCTGACCTCTTAATAAGCAAAGGTCCCAGGTATGATGTAAGGTAACCACACAGGAGACCAGAGAGTGGACAGACATCACTTAGAAAAGGCTGATGAGGCGGGGGATGGGGGCTGTAAAAAATGATGTGCCTAGAGGATGCACAGGGACTGAAGGCTGTCTCAGCTCTAGGGTCACACCCCCAACCCCCAGGGCTCCCCGCAGTGTTGGGCTGGATTCAGTATGGAGCAAGGCAGACTGCAAGAGGGACCACAGGGTAAGTCTCCATTCATCAAGATAATAATTTCATTCAACATTTCACAGCCAAAGAGTCTTCTCCCCAATCCCAGTAACTCGCTTTTTGATCACAAGCAGCCTGAAGTCTCTAGACAGAGTAGGATTCCTGGAAACAACGCCAGAATTTGATACATTCCAGCAATGGCTATGCAGTGGAACATCTTATGGGGTGCTGGGCTATTCTGGCATTTGTACTGTCTGATGTTGGCTACAGATGACTAGTGTGCACGCAAACCAAGAGGAATGGCTCTTTCAGGAAAGTTCCCTCTTCTAAAAGGCTCAAAGGAAAAACAACTTTCCAATGCTTGATCTATACAGGGATACTTAAAAGTATGAGGACACCTTTTGGACATTTGAGCCACTAGCCTTCAATGGTGTGAAACCCCTTTTTTAAGGCTGGAAGCAAGACCATGGCAGTGTTCCCAACCTCAGGCCCAGACTGTTGTTTGCCTTAGCTCCCCAGCTCTGTCACCAGCATCCTTTAATCAGTAATGCCCGTCAGTCTTCGTGGAGTGCCTCCTCTGTGACCAGCACTGTGCAAAGCTTGGGAGGACACAGCAGTGACAAGGCACGCTTGGCTTCCAATGGAGAAGACAGACATCAATTATGAACATGTTGCTGAATGCATAAGGACAAGTTCAGAGTGCAGTCAGGGAGTATAAGAAGGGCTGCTTAGCTGAAGTAGGGGGACTAGCATGCCAGGCAGAGAGCAGAAAACACACAGGCCCGGAGGTAGGTTCAAGGACGTGTGGGGAGGCCAGAGGAGGTGAATCAGAGAGTGAGTCAGGAGGCCAGAGGAGGGCTGGGAGGAAAGGATAAGTCATTCCTACCTGCACGCCTCCCTTAGAGATGTGGAATCACCCAGAGGCACTGGGGAAACCACAGGAGATGTTGAAGAGGCTCAGTGATGTGGACAGAGATTTAAAACCGCAGAGTGGGCAACAGAGTGGGATGGGGCAGACATGGGTGTAGAGATGCCTGCTGGAAATTAAGTGCCAAAGTTGAGGGGTAGCACTGGGGACAGACAGGTGGAAGAAGGGGAGATAGGGAGTAGGCACTGACTGGGAGCAGAGACTGTGGGAGAGAGAGAGGGCGTCAATGACAGACACCATGCTTCTGGCCTGACTGGGTGGGCAGGCATATCATTCCACGGGTGGGTACCACAGCGGGATTCTGGGGAAAGAATCAAGCTTGGATTGGGGCATGCTGTGACTATGGCACCTGTAGGCCTTTGGTTTCCACCTGTTCAGCTTCTTAAGGAAACACAGCTCCCAAAGAACACTTGCTCTGCCAGTGCCCACAGAACCAAGGCCATAGTGAACACAGACCACTCTATTCTCCAGTCTTACTTCCCACAAAGTCCTTCACCTTTGCTTTAGATCAAACTAATCTGCTCACTGGTCCCTGTACATGGCCGCTTTCTTCCCAACTGCCTTACCTGTGTTCAAGCTGTTCCTGGTACCAGAAATGCCATTTCTCCCTATCTTGTGTTCAAATTATACCAATTCTCCAGACCACAATGGGAGCTCCACCAGGATGCTTTGTGTGTTGTCCTAGCTGGAAGAATTGGCTCCCCTCCCAGAGAGCACTTTGTCCTCTTTAGTGAGCCCCTTGCAATTATTTAGGTAAATCTCTTACCTTTCCCATTAGACCACGGATTCCTCATTCATCTTCGAGTTCCCTGAAATACCAGGCAGAGGGTCTCACACATGGTATGTGCCTGGTCAGTAGGTGCTGAACAACTGAGTGATTGATAGGCATGAAATCACCATCCCAAGCAGACCCCAGGAATGCCTAAGCCAGCACCACATGAAGATCATTTGGAAGAATTATCCTCTAATTACATTCAGATCTACAATTCCACTCAGAAACCTCAGACATCTGGCCCCTTGCACACCAGCCTTCCTCCAGATGCCACTCAGCCTCCAAGGGCTGCCTTAGTCTCGGCTTCAGCACATGTGCAGCTGAGACAGCTCAGCCCGTCCTGACCACCTCCACATCAGAACGGCAGCGGCTTAGGGGCTTCCACGGTCTCACAATCACCTCGTGGTGTCACCCGGGTCTGAAATGGACCAAGGGGGCTACAGTCAGGGGCTGGCCATAGCCCAAGCCCTGGGTGCTCCAGGTCCAAGAGGAGGGAAGGGTGGCCGAGACACAGGGCTGTTCTCTGTAAAGCGGGCAGGCTCAGGGGGAGATGGTACAAAATCTGCTGCCCAGGGAAGTATGTGGGCATAACATTTTGAGGGGCTTTCCCTGCTTAAAAAGTTTATCTGTAATTCAAAAGGGGGAAATAAACAAAAGAAACAAGAGATGACTACTTATTTTATGAAATTTTATCTAAGAACTTCATATTTTCCACTGAAGAAAAAGCCAGTCTGAATCTAAAGATTCACACCCTCAATACCTACACTCAGAAGAAAGAAACAATCTCCAGCCATAAATTAGAACTTTGCTTTAAACTCTCATTTCCCAAGAGAGTCGGGGTTTCAGGGGCCTCCACACCCTGCAATTGGGCCCTGACTGTCTGCCCGTCTAGTCGGAAGGCAAACAACACAGGCTATTTGTAATGACAAGTAAACACTAATGAATTTCGGAGCATGTCTGGTGCTTGCATTTATGGATCATAAAATAATCTGGCTTCTTCCTGCCTCATGCTGACCTGCCAATGAGGCAAACCCAAGTATTTACAGGCAGGCAGGGGCTGCCAGGACCACTCTGCAAGACGGGGGACAGGGGATGGGAGGAGGAACTGCCTATTAATCTTCCTCTTACATACAAATCAATTTTTATGCTCGGATTTTCAGCCTAAATCTTGGCATGTAAAATCCTATGATCCTATAAAAGTATTTATTTTTTAAACTTCTTAGGGTGGGAGGGAGAGTCAACCTGTCTCAGTCAAATATAGGTACAAACCTAGTTAGAAGTTACTAAGATGGCTATTAAAATATCAGCCAGATATAAATAAAGCTTTTAAAATGCACTTTTTCTAGTTAGACATATAATTTGTCTAATATACCCTACTGAATTCTAAGAGTTCCAAGGAAGTGCACTTCCATAAAAAATGGGCTCTTGGCCAGGCACAGTGGCTCACGCCTGTAATCCCAGCGCTATGGGAGTCTCAGGCGGACAGATCACCTGAGGTCAGGAGTTTGAGACTGGCCTGGCCAACATGGTAAAACTCCATCTCCACCAAAAATACAAAAAATTAGCCAGGCATGGCGGCAGGCACCTGTAATCCCAGCTACTTGGGAGGCAGAGGCAGGAGACTCTCTTGAACCCAGGAGGCAGTGGTTCCAGTGAGGCAAGGTCACGCCACTGCACTCCAGCCTGGACAACAAGAGCACAACTCCATCTAAAAAAATAATACTAATAATAATAATAAAATAAATAAATAAACAAGGCAGGCTGGGGGGTGGTGGGCTCTCGGTCTAAGAACACCCTATGCATCTCCAGCCACCACGGCAAACCCCCTCATTGCCCAGCCAAGATACAGCCCCTGGCCTGGCCACAGAGATGAAGTAGCTCTAGGACTCCTTCCAGCCCAGAGGAGGTCTCGGGGAGCCTCCACAGAACCCAAAAGACCCAGATGGGGCACGAACATATGGGACTCTCCAGAGGCAGACTCTATCCCACAAAGAGTCAGCACATCAGAGACCAAAGGAAGAGTTATAAAAATGCAGAATGAGCTCTCTCATAAGGGGAATCTTTCTTAACCCCGAAGAGCTATGTAAAGCTTACTTCCTAATGGCCAAGTGTCCCCACATCTGACCCAAGTCATGTACAACTAAAGGCTGCACTAACATGGATGATCTTGAGGCCATCAATTAGCAGGAGCCATCACTCATTCCCTGACTCCTCCGTAGGCTGCCATTCCACCAGCCCTGCTGCCCTGTTCTTGGCCTCTGCTCAGAAGCCAGCACAATATGAACACGAAAGGCACTGAGGAAAGCAGACAGGGCTCTCAGAGCCAGAAGGGCCCCAAGAGGCAAATGATATATTAGGACAAGTGGATGTTGATGGACAATGGCGCCCATTTCTGGCATCTTGAGAGTGCTTGGCTCTCAACCATTCCCACATCTCTGGGAACGGTACCTTGCCCTTAACCCCAGCCACGGGTGGAATCCAGGCAGTTATTTTGAATGACATGAATCTGAACCCTCCAGGCAATTAATAAATTCCTTGTGTATGAATTTGGAAGCTAGATGGAGGGAGAAAAAGTGAATCAGTCCCTGAGAAAAAGGGACTCAGGAGCTGTAGGGCAGCCACCTTAATATAGTCCGAGGAAGTCAGGGGAGGCAGGAGAAAGGGATGAAGAAGGACAAAGAGGAGAGAGATGAACAAGTAGAGCCTGGCCAGACGTCCAGGCTCTGGCTCCAGCCTCTCCCCACCTCTAGCCTCCATGACACTGCCCCGTGAAAATGGCCAAATTCCTTGTTTGGTCAAGTTGGCTTGCCAGACTCACCTGGTCTCCCACTGTTCTACTCTCACAGCCCTTCAGCATGGTGGCCCAATGACAGAAAGGGAAAGCTCCTCTCTTGGGGAAAATGGAAACAAACAGGAAAGCAGGGACCTCCTCAGAAGAGTCAGGAGCCAAGAAACATAGACCCAGGGGCACAGTTTCCAATTCTGTGGAATTCTATCTCTGTCGACATTCCTGGTGTGCAACTTTGCTTCCCTGCCTCCCTCCAGGGAAGTTAGCAGTTAAACATCAACAAACCCAGGACTGTGGGCTTAACCTTCAAGAAAGTGGGAAGGGCAGAGGCTAAGACAGTATTCCATCTCACAGGTATGCTGGGGACATTTTTTCTAAGGCATAAAGTAGATGGTGGTAGCTTTACAGAAGAGAAACACCAGCCTAGACTCTTAGGCTCAGAGATTCAAAAAAGTGAGGCAAATTGCCCAAGGCCACAGAACAGTGACTGGGAAGGCCCAAGATTCAACCTAGATAGGCCAAAATCCAGGCTCACAACCCCTTCAGCAGATTTCACCCACCGACTCATCTCCTAGGGCCTAGATCAAAGAAACATAAATAAAGATATCTGTGACCATTAACAATGAAATCAGATCTTTTCCCTGCTAAAACGGGCTACTTATACCCACAAACTTCAAGGAAAGGTGGTCCTGTTAGGTGGAGGGTGCTCTGACCTGCTGGTCCCCTTGATTGATTGGAGGATGTGTGTTGGGCCACAGGTGCTGGGGAATCTGAACTGCTCTGTACAGTAAAGGGAGATGGATGATCCCAGGGACAATCCATGATAAAGGATGAGCAGGGAACAAAGAGTCATCCAGGGGGAAGCTGGAAGAGGTGGGATGAGCTAAACGGCCCACAATGATAAGGTATCCAATGTGTATGTTAGAAACAGCGATGCCTACAGTGCCTGTTAAAGCTGACAGTGCAGCTCCCAAATTTTCCTTTCAGTGAAGTCTGTGTGGCTCCCTAATGTTCTATATGACAGATTCTTTGAGAAGAACTTGCAAAAGTGTCTCTACATCACTGTGGTGCAGTGAAAAATGGTACATGTGACAAAAATAAGCCTCTAGGAACTTGCATGGATCTTGAAAGCAAAAAGCCTTTCTAAAGCCATAGAATTGGGATTCAAGATTCAAGAATATACTCCTCAGAGAGACATCTGAGTGACGATTATAACAGCAAATGAAGGCCGAAGGAAAAGAGGAAGAGAAGAAATAGCAGCAGCAGCCATTTCCTGAGCATTATGTTCTACCCAGGATCTCAATTCATTACACATGGACTCTCCCAGTAATCTGATGAAGTGAGTACTACTGCTTTCACCATTTTACAGACGAGATAATAAAGAGTTTGAGATGTTAAGCCCAGATTTACATATCTGGTTGTGGTAGAGCAGGATCTCAAACCCAGCTCCGTCTGTACCATAACTCATGCTCCTAACCGGGATGTCACCAGTCTCCCCAAAGACAAGGTGCTTGAGCTTCCTTTCTGACTCTTCCCTTCCTTTCTGGAGGGTTCTAGCCAACCAGGGATCTAATCCAAGACATTCAACTTCACCCCATCCCGCTTTTCCCACAGCTGCCTCTACGGGGGTTTTGTTTCCCTGGTCCTGCTGAGGTCCCAATCCCCAGAAGCAGTTCAGCCACTACTGAGGTTCTGGTGGCAAGCCAGTCCCGACCAGATCCCTTCACAAGCCTAGAGGTCCTCCTACAGACAGGCGGCAGCTGCTTCTAAGAACCTAGAGTTCTGCCAGAAGGCATGAAGATTAGCTCCATGGAATAGCCCAGCTATTTGAGCAAGAAGTGTACAAGCCACAGAGTCATGCTGCTGGCACAGGACACCTCATGCAGGTGTCACACAGGCACTTCCAACTCAACATGTGCAAAACCAAATTCTGCACATACCCGCCTCACCCCCACATCATCTGGTTTTTTTGACCAGTCTCCCAGTTGCCCAGGCCAGAAACTTGGGAGATATCGTTGACTCCTCCCTCTCTCACAACATCCACATCCACCTTAGCAGCAAGGCCTGCAGAGCACAGCACCTAGACATTCCTGCATCTACATGGGTCACCCTCGTCCACTGCATTATCCTCACATAGACCACATCGTCTTTCACCTAGACCACAGGACAGTCTCTGAACTGCTCTCCCTCACAGGTCTGTTCTCCACAGAGCAGCCAGAGCAATCCTTGTGAGCCATGCAAATCTAATCAAAGCTCTCCCCTGCGGGAAACACTCCAATGTCTTATTGCTATCAACGGACAATCCACACTGCCTGACCTGTCAGATAAGGGTCTTCGGCCCTGACCCCTGGCTAGTTCTCTGGTTCATCTGCGACTGGCCTCACTGTGGCATGACCCAGCCATGCTGAAATGTGTTCTTTCAGTTCTCTGCCCTCCCTGTCTTGCCTTCTCTTGCCTCAGGCCTTGGTACATGCTGCTCCCTCTGCCTGAAAAACTCCTTCTCCCCTTTACCAGCTCATTCCTCAAGTCTTGGCTTATATACTATTATTCAGACAAGCTTTCCTGAGCCCCTCACTGTACCCCAGACAAAGCTGGATGCTCCTTCTATATGCTTGTATGGCACGTGTAATTCCTCTGACAGCCCCTACTGTTCTTTATTAAATTGCTCCTCGAGTCATGTCTTCCTTCCATAGACTAGAAGCAATGTGCAGGAATGGGACCTGACAATCTAATATGTGCATTTATGTGCATCTGGTGCCTAAGAAGCACTCGGTCATAGAAGGTGTTGAATAACTAATTGTTGACCAAATGAGTGTTATCCTGTATCAACTAGCTGGAAGTAAAGTGTTTGGAAAAAGTAAGCTTTTCAGAAACTGGAGCTTTAACTCTTCAAGTACAGCAACTTTATTCTCAATGAAAAATTACAAAGCAAATACTATGTGCCCAGAACTATGCCAAGCATATGGGAGACAAAGACACACAGATGCGGTCCCTGCTCTTGGGTCTCAGGAGCCTCTGGTATTCCTAATAACAGTTACAAGCTCCCTCCCCAATGAAATGTAAATAACCAAGGCATGAGAAATGTTGTACACAATTTATCTTAAAGTTAAATTTTAAAAATCTTTTCAGAGATTATTTTCTCTCCCCTCCTCTTTTTCTCTCTCCTCTCTCCCTCTCTCCCTTTCATGCACAAAAGTTAGTACCAACACCCTAAAAAGAATCAAAAGAAATCCAAATTGTGCCAATAAGATTAAAATGAAAATTATAACAGAAAGTATGCTGTACCCTGGCACAAGAGAAGCAGTTACCAGGGGTGTGGATATGTGGACTCTGGAGCCAGACCACCTAGGTTTATATCTAACTCCACCACTAAGCAGCCCTATTACCTTGGGCAGTTTTATTCACCTCTCTGGGCCTCAGTCTCTTCATTTGAAAATGAAGATAATAAAACTACCTTCCTTATATTAATCTTGGAAATATGCAATGGGTTAATTCATGGAAAGTTATTAGAATAGTGCCTGTCACATAACAAGCATTCAATAAACAAAGTTCTAATGATTACTATTATTGAATGTAACACTGGAATTGTGAAACACTCCTTGACATTTGGTCAACCTGACTTTTTAAAATTTACGTACCAACGAATGCTTGAAAACCCAGACTCCCAAAGGAAGGCAGTGGTATACTAAATCACCACTCCCAAAGCCCACTGACAAGAGTTAGTGAATGTCAGATGTCAAAGAATGCCACCATTCTCCAAGGGTTTAACAGCTGGATCAACACTGCATCCTTTTTTTTTTTTTCTCAAGTCCCTGAGGAAAACAACGTCAAGGTTTCCTTCACAAATGGCTTGTTCCCAAAGAAGGACCGTGAATCCATACTCTGTTGTCATGTTTTGCTGAGCAGAAGTTAACCTCAAAAGCAGACAGTAGGAGTGGTGACAGTGGGCATCCTCGTCTTGTTCCTGTTCTTCAGGGGAATGCTTCCAGCTCTTGCCCATTCAGTATGATGTTGACAGTGGATCTGTCATAGATGGCTATTATTACTTTGAGGTATGTCCCTTTGATGCCTAATTTGTTGAGGGTTTTTAGCATGAAGAGATGTTGGATTTTATCGAAAGCTGTATTCACATCTACTGGTCTCTGCAGATTTCTGCTGCTGAAAACTCAGCATGACTCTGTCACTCCCAGGCTGCACAAACATTTCTTCCTGCAGGAGAAGGTTTGCAGACTTGTCCACCCACGTCTCCTCTTGTACAAGGCAGAGTGGCTAAAAATGCCCACTCTTCAGCAACATCTATAATGGTGAATTGAAAGGTTTACCTCACTCACATGGCCAAAAATATCTGATTAAGTAAGCCAAGTCATGAATGAATTCCTCCTTCTCTCTTTTGTGAGTTTTCCTTTCCTTTCAAATAAAAAAAAAAAAAAAAAAAAAGTAGAACTTCATTCTGAAGCTCAGTCAAGTACTTCAAGCCTTATCCTTTGGAGAGCCAGTGAACTCCTGTGTAGTCGAAGCAGCTTTCTGTTCTGCTCCATTTCATAAAAAATCCTCCTGAGAAGGCAGTGACTCAAGGCCTGGCTCTGATGAAATCACAGGCTGTCAAAGCAGGCTTTCAGGACCATTGCATTCTTTGACATCAATGCATGCTGACATAGAAAGTCCCAGCCACAGTGACAGGTGGGCCTTCTTGCTTCATGAAACCTACAAAACCAGAAGTATTGCCAGAGAGAGCAGATGCTTCATCTGTGCACAGATAGCCTTGACATTCCTTTCCGTCAAAATTTAGCTTGGCAAAGGAACTGTCTGCCATTTTGAAAACTTTGAAATTTCTCAAAGGGTTTGCAGTATAACAATTCTTCTTGGATGGTGACAATACGCAGGTACAGATGTCAATAGGAGCTGTGTTGCACTAAAACTATCACTAGCAGTTCATGCAAGAGGTTTTTTTGTTTGTTTTTCGTTTTGAGACAGAGTCTCGCTCTGCCACCCAGGCTGGAGTGCAGTGGCGTGATCTCGGCTCACTGCAACCTCCGCCTCCCGGGTTCACGCCATTCTCCTGCCTCAGCCTCCCTAGTGGCTGCGACTACAGGCGCCCACCACCACGCCTGGCTAACTTTTTGTATTTTTAGTAGAGACAGGGTTTCATCGTGTTAGCCAGGATGGTCTCAATCTCCTGACTTCGTGATCCGCCCGCCTCGGCCTCCCAAAGCATTGGGATTACAGGCGTGAGCCACCGCGCCTGGCCGCAATGAGTTTTAAGAGAAATGGCACTGCTGCCAATTCTTTCCATGACCTGCTTCAAAACACCAGAAGACAGGTGAGCTACTCTAGAAATCACATCACTTGACACAGGAACTGCTTAATCTCCTTCCTCTGCTCCAGGCCACAACTTAGCTCAGGCATGTTTAAGTTATGCAGCATCACCAAGTTCTCTCCTGCCACAGTGACTTCTTTTGCTTGGCAATGCAATAAGCAATTTTGAAGGGTATTCCAAAACAAGGCTATTGTATTAGGGTAAATCTGAGTTTTCAAAAATTTTCAGTCTTTTCAAGTCAAGCCTTCTTCTCATAAATAAGGTCCCCTCTCCCTTATGTATATTCTGGAGGTGGATGCTCCTTCCCCTTTGCAGATGTCATGCAACATTGACAAGAAGCCTAACATTGCAGGCTAAATGTCTGCTTACGAAAGTAAAACTAGAGATTATGGAAGCTTCACAATATATTTTTTTCACTGACATTTTCAACTTAAGCTAAGATCAAATAAACACAAAAAGATGTGTATAATCATAAAGGTAAGTTACAATTTCATAAATTCCTTTCAAATGGAACATATTCCAGATACTATAGCAGTAAACATAACATAGTGACATGAAAACTGCAATTACCCAGACATACGTAGTAGCACCTCAAGCCATCCCAATGCTTTAGAGTAGAATAATGCCTTAATATAATTTAAGAAAAATAATTTGTTTCCACAGAAGATAGTTTTCAAAATAAAAAGAGACTTGGCTAGGTGCAATGGCTCATGCCTGTAATGCCAGCACTTTGGGAAGCCAAGGCGAGTGGATCACCTGATGTCAGGAGTTTGAGACCAGCCTGGCCAATATGGCAAAACCCTGTCTCCACTAAAAATACAAAAATTGGCCGGGCGTGGTGGCAGGCACCTATAATCCCAGCTGCTCAGGAGGCTGAGGCAGGAGAATCACTTGAACCTGGGAGGCAAAGACTGCAGTGAGCTGAGATCACACCATTGCACTCTAGCCTGGGCAACAAGAGCAAAACTCTGAAAGAAAAGAAAAAGAAAAGGAAAAGGAAAAGAAGGAGGGAAGGAAGGAAGGGAGGGAGGGAGGGAAAGGAAGGAAGGAAGGAAGGAAGGAAGGAAGGAAGGAAGGAAGGAAGGAAGGAAG
>NW_012099098.1:2430329-2479776 GCF_000951045.1 Mandrillus leucophaeus
GGAAGGAAGGAAGGAAGGAAGAAGGGAGGGAGGGGTGCAGGGAGAAAGGGAGGGAAGGAAGGAGCAAAACTCCATCTCAAAAAAAGAAGGAAAGGAAAGGAAAGGAAAGGAAAGGAAAGGAAAGGAAAGGAAAGGAAAGGAAAGGAAAGGAAAGGAAAGGAAGAAAGAAACTTTGACTCTGTCTATGGCAAAGTAACTGATACTAACTATAAAAATTGGATAGAGTAACTACAATAACAAAAGCACAGCAATTTAAAGATAGAGAGCAACCAAAGAAGCCAGGATATGGGGGCTCAAGATGCCAGAAAGAGGATAAATGTGCTGAGGTGAACTCTGCATTTGGTACTGTTTCGTCTTCTGACAACACAGAGTGCTGACAGAGATGCTGGACAACTGAAACTCTCACAGAGTGCCAACAGGAATGTGAAATGATACAATCACTTTTTACCTAGGTGATGGGCTGATAGGTGCAGCAAACCACCATGGCACACATTACCTATGTAACAAACCTGCATGTCCTGCATATGTATCCCACAACTTAAAATTTTTAAAAATAATATTTAAAAAACAAAGAAAGCAAGCAGTTTGGCAGTATCTATTAAGCTAAATATACACATATCTTATGAGCCAGCAATTTCATTCACACATATTGCATCCAAGAAAAATGAGAGCTTATGTCTAAAAAAAGGCACGTTCAAGGATGTTTGTGGCATCACTATTCATAATAGCTCCAAACCAGAAACCCAAAATATCCATCACCATTGAAAAAGATAAATAAAATATGATCTACTCACACAATGAATGGAATACTACACAAAAATGAAAAAGGAAAAACTCCTGCTACACACAAAAACATGATAAATCTCACATATATAATGTTAAGTGAAAGAAGCCAGACAAAACGTACACAGTTTATGATTCTATTTATATAAAGTTCAAAAACAGACAAAACTACCTATGGTGATAGAACCGTGGTTACATTTGTACATAGCTGATGACTTGGAGGGGGCATGAGGTAGGCTTCCGGGGTGCTGGTAAGTTTTATATCTTGATCCAGATGGTGGCTACGTTGTTTGCTTTGCAAAAATACACTGAGTTATACCCTTAAGATTTGTGTACCTGATTATATGCACTTTTAAAAATTTCTTTAAAAGATAACAGACTTTAACAGATTATCATTTAATGCAAATGTAATAACAATATAGAGATTACTGCATATTTATTTTTATTTATTTTATTTATTATTTATTATTTATTATTTTTGAGACGGAGTCTTGCCCTGTCGCCCAGGCTGGAGTGCAATGGCACGATCTTGGCTCACTGCAACCTCCGCCTCCAGGGTTCAAGCTTCAACCTCCCAAGTAGCTGGGATTATACATGTATGCCTCCATGCCCAGCTAACTTTTGTATTTTTAGTAGAGACAGGGTTTCACTATGTTGGCCAGGCTAGTCTCAAACTCCTGACCTCGTGATCCACCCGCCTTGGCCTCCCAAAGTGCTGGGATTACGGGTGTGAACCACTGTGCCCGGCCCGATTATTGCATATTTAGAAGAAAAATGTATGACAACAATACTGCAAAGAATAGGAGGGAGGTAAATAGACATACACTGTTGTAAATGTCTTAAAATTATACATGAAATGGTATATTATCACTTGAAAGTAGGTTATGATAAGTTTAAAATATACACTAAAAACCCTAAACCAACCACTAAAAGAAATTATATTTTGTAAGCCAATAAAGAGGTTAAGGTGGAACCATGAAGTGTGCTCAATCAATTAAAAAGAAGTCACACCATGGAATACTATGCAGCCATAAAAAAGGATGAGTTTGTGTCCTTTGTAGGGACATGGATGCAGCTGGAAACCATCATTCTTGGCAAACTATCACAAGAACAGAAAACCAAACACCACATGTTCTCACTCATAGGTGGGAACTGAACAATGAGATCACTTGGACTCAGGAAGGGGAACATCACACACCGGGGCCTATCATGGGGAGGGGGGAGGGGGGAGGGATTGCATTCGGAGTTATACCTGATGTAAATGACGAGTTGATGGGCGCTGACGAGTTGATGGGTGCAGCACAGCAACATGGCACAAGTATACATATGTAACAAACCTGCACGTTATGCCCATGTACCCTAGAACTTAAAGTATAATAATAATAAAAAATAAATTTAAAAAAAAAAAAGAAGTCAGAAAAAGAAGGAAAGGAGAACAAATAAACAGTGTGAAGCTACTTTTTTTTTTTTTGAGAGAGAGTCTTGCTCTGTCACCCAGGCTTGAGTGTAGTGGCGCAATCATGGCTCACTGAAGCCTCAACCTCCTGGGTTCAAGGGATCCTCCCACCTCAGCCTCCTTGTAGCTGGGACTATAGGCATGCACCACCATGCCCAGTCAAGTTTTGTTTTGTTTTGTTTTGTAGAGACAGAGTCTCACTATGTTAGGCTCAAGCAACCCTCCTACCTCAGCCTCCCAAAGTGTTGGGATTATAGATATGAGCCACCACGCCTGGCCTGAACTTACTTTTTTCTCAAGTTCACACCAAACATTTACCAAGACTGACCATATTCTTAGCCACTAATCTTAATAAATTTAAATTAAGTCATACAAAGTATGTTCTCTAACTACAATGGAATTAGAAATCAATAGCAGAGGCTGGGCACAGTGGATCACCTGAGGTACGGGGTTCGAGACCAGCCTGACCAAATGGCGAAACCCCGTCTCTACTAAAAATACAAAAAAAAAATTAGCCAGAGGTGGTGGTGCATGCCTGTAACTCAGCTACTCAGGAGGCTAACACAGGAGAATCGATTGAACCTGGCAGGCAAAGGTTGCAGTGAGCTGAGATCATGCCATTGCACCCCAGCCTGGGCAACAAGAGCAAAACTCTGTCTCAGAGAAAGGAAAAGAAGGGAAAGGGAAAGGAAAAGGGAAGAGAGATGAGACGAGACGAGATGAGACAAGACAAGACAATAAATCAATAGAATATACCTAGCAATTCCTCAAATATTTGGAAACTAATAACACATCTTTAATAGTTCATGGGTCAAAAAGTAATCAAAAGGAAAATTAGAAAGTTTTTAATTTAATGGAAATGAAGGCACAAAATATCAAAATGTGTGGGAGCAAACCTAGAGCAGCACTTAGAAGAAAATTTATAGCATTAGATAACTACAGTAGAAATGAAGAAAGTGCTCAAATCATTGACTTCAGCTTCTACTTTAAGAAACTATAAAAGAAAAGAAAATTAAACCCAAAGCAAGCAGAAGAAAGAATATGAAAAGAAATCAATGGATCAGAAAACAGAATAGCCATAGAAAAAATAATGAAACCAAAAGCTCTCCTTGAGATCAATAAAATTAGTAAATTTTAGCTGGACTGATCAGGGGGAAAAAAAGCAAAGAGATACAAATTATCAATACGAGGAATGAGAGCAGGTGACATTATGACAGATCCTACAGATATTAAAAGAATAATAAGGGAATATTATGAACAACTTCATGGGAATAAATTTAACAACTTAGATAAAATGCACAGGCTCACTGAAAAACACAACCAAAACTCACTAAAAAAGAAAAAGATAACCTGAATAGTTAGAGAAATTAAACTTGTGGTTTAAAAGCTTTCCACAATGATCTAGCAATCACTTTCATTGGTATTTACCCAAATGGGTTGAAAACTTGTGTTCACAGAGAAATCTGCCCATGAATCTTTATAGAAGGTTTATTCATAATTGCCAAAACTTGGAAGCAATCAAGATATTCCTCAGTAGGTGAATGGATAAACTGTGGTATATGCAAACAATAAATTATTATTCAACCCTAAAAAGAAATGAGCTATCAAGCCATAAAAAGACATAAAGAAAACATAAATGCTTATTACTAAATGAAACAAGCCAAACTGAAAAGGCTACATACTATATGATTCTAACTATAAGACATTCTGGAAAAGGTAAAACTATGGAGATAGTAAAAAGACCAGTGGTGCCCAGGGTTAAGAGAGAGGAAGAGATGAATAGGTGGTGCACAGAGGATTTTTAGACTAGTAAAACTATTCTGTACGACACTATAATGGTAGATGCATGTGATTATATATTTGTGAAAACTGAAAAATGTACAACACCATGAATTAACTCTAATGAAAACTATGGACCTTGGGTGATGATGCTGTATCAGTGTAGGGCCATCAATTTTCACAAATCCACCACTCTGGGGGAGGATGCCAATAGTGGGGGAGGCTGTGCATGTATGGGGTCAGGAGATATATGGGAATTTTCTGTACTTTCCCCTCAATTTTGCTAGAAACATAAAACTGTTCTTAAAAATAAAGTCTATTTAAAAGAAAAAAAAAACTTTCCACAGAGAAAACTCCAGATCTAGGTGGCTCTACTGGTAATATCTACCAAATATTTAATAAAGACTCATACTAATTCTATACAAACTCTTCTAGAAAACTGAAAAGGAAGGAATACTTCTCAACTCATTTTGTGAGGGCAGTATTATGCTGATACCAAAACCAGACAAAACCTTCACAGGAAAAGAAAAATATGGATCAACATTCCCCATTATGAACACAGATGCAGAAATTCTAAACAAAATTTTAACAAATCAAATTCAACAATATAAAAAAAGATAATTAATTCATCATGACCAAGTGAAGTTTACCACAGGAATACAAGGTTGGTTTAATATTCAAAAATTAATCAATGTAATTCTCTACAGTAACAGACTAAAAAAGAAAAACCATATGATTATCTCAATAGATGCAGGAAAAACATTTGATAAAACTCAAATATCCATTCCAGATTAAACTCTTAGTAAATGAGGAATACAAGGAAATTTCCTCAACCTGATAAAAAGGCATCTATGAAAAACCTACTGCTAACATACATCATCCTGAATGAGTAAAGACCACTTTTCTTCTAAGATCAGTACCACGCCAAGGATATCTGCTCTCATCACTTCTGCCCAACATTGTACTAGAGGCTATAGCCCATGCAACAAGGCAAGAAAAAGAAACAATAGCATCCAGTTCAGAAAGAAACAAGACTGTCATTATTCACAGAGACATCATCATCTGGGTAGAAAATCCCACATATATTTGGCAAAAGATGTATAAGGCCTATACAATGCAAACTATGTAACATTACTAAATTAGAGAAGATCTACATACATGAGGTGATATACTGTGCTATGGGTCCTTAGTGTTATGAGTCCTTAATACATGGAGTTACATTGTGTTTCATGGTTCAGGTGATGCAGTATCATTAAAATGTCAATCCTCCCCAAATGGATCTACAGATTCAACACAATGACCATCAAAATCCCAGCAGACTTCTTTGGTAAAACTTAACAAGTTGATCCTAAAGTGCATATGGAAATGCCAAGGATTAGAATAGTCAGAACAATTTTGAAACAGAATAACAAACTTTAAGGACATATACTACCTAATTTCAAGAACAGTAGAAGGAGTGGAAGAGGAGGAAGGGATTGCAAAGAGGTATGAAAAAACTTTTGGGGTGATGGATATGTTCATTATATTGAGATGGCGATGGTTTTACAGATACATACATATCAAACTGTTGACTTTAGTATACACAGTTTATCATATGTAAATTATACCTCAATAATGCTGAAAATAATCTCATGCTATCCTCGTGTCTTTTTACAGACACAGAAACTGAGACTCAGAGAGGCTAAGTGACTTGACCATGGTCACAAAGATAGAAACCCAGGTCCTTCTCACTCCAGAGCCCAAGCTCTTAAGCTTTAAGCCATACAAGTAGAAATGCTTTTCTACACACTTGTCATTCATCAAACAAGTATTGACAAGTATTGATCCTGTCATGTACCAGACACTGCTTACTCACTGCTTGCCATAAGGGATATAGCAATGACAGATGAGGTCCTACCCTTGGCAAGCTTTACATACTGCTGAGCCCAGAGCCCTTCTCAGCTTGACTTAATAGCACTGCCTATTGCTTTTCTCCTTATCACATCCCTGACTTCTCTCAAAAATTAAGAAACAATTTGTGACTTTCTGCCATGTACCAGGCTCATTCTAGGCCCCCTCTTACATAATCTTCTTAACTATCATAACACTATGAGATGGGAATCATTTCCACTTTACAGAGAAGAAAACGGAGACACAGAAAGATAAGGGAACTTGCCTATGATCACACAGCTACAGAGTAGCAGAGCCAAGTTTCAAATGCAGACCTTCCTGCCTCCAAAACTTATGATCCTCTCACTACCCCAAACTTTCTGGGATCATGCAGTTGTTCCCATGACAAGAGTTCAAACAAACCCTCTTTTCCTTGCAGACAAAAAAATCCCAACCAGGCGCCAAATCCCCAAGGATGAAAACAGCTGTTCACCAAAGGCTCTGTTTTGTGTTATTAATTCACTTAAAAGGAAATTTGGTTTCTAACCAACACTAATGTCATATCCATGCTCAAGAAGGAGGAAAAAAAATGAGTTTCAAAGTTGCAAAGAGTTGGATCAAATGTGCTGCTGGCCTGTGTGTGTAGCCAGTTCAGACTCCTGCCCCAGTAGCCTCTCCCCACCCTTCAGGCAGGTCTTTTCCTGCGGCTCAGAGAGGAACTCCAGCCCCTACTCTTATCTCCACCATGAAATGAACAGAGTTGAGGGAATTCCTTTTCTACTCTGTTTCCATTGTGACAAGAAATTGTTAAAACAGACCAATTCCTAGAAAATGTGCAAATAATAAATGTGAACTCAGAGCGGTAACAAATTAGACAGCTGTTTAGCCTTTGGGTGCTAAGTAACAACAGCTCTAATGAGTCGTATGCTGGGAGTCATCCTTTCTATGTCTCAGCCCCAACTTGTGGACACCAAGACTGCCCCTACTACCCAATCCAGTTTTTTGAACAAAGAAAGGCAGATAGCATACAAGTGGAAAGAATTCAAGGGATTTCAGTATTATTACTATTGCTACATCCTGAATGTATTTGACAAATAATAAACAACATCAGGCACTGCATTAGGTCACAGGAGTCAGGGATGAAGAGTACTGGCATGATCTCTGCATTCCTGGAGTTCACAAACCAGGAGGGAGACAGACTTTGAACTCATAATTCAAACTTTTAAAAGTCGTAATATCTCAGTACAATGGTGAAAAGTGCCATATGTAAGAAGTGCCACGTGTATGAGGCAGCTATGAGACGGAACATGAGAAGAAGGAGCACTACCTCGGAGCTCTGACTGCTCATCATCTCCCGGAGGCAGAGCAGAGCATTCCAGGCAGAAGGCACAACCTGTGCAGAAGTGCTCAGACAGGAGTGAACACCAGGGAGGCTGTGGTGTACACACAAAGTGGTGAACTGGAGCAGGAGAGTCAGGAGGTCTGCTGCTGGCCTATTTCACAGAACCTGGGAGGCTGCATGAAGGTGGGGCTGCATGAAGGGGGATCTGCATCCTAGAAGCAGTGGGGAGCCACAGAGGGCTCTAAACAGGGCAGGCACATGGTCAGACTTTGGCTTTAGAAAGATGTCTCTGGTTCCAAAGAGGAGGCTGGGGGATGGAACTTAATGTGGGGAGACATGAAAAGGCTGCTGCCATCATTCAGAGGAGGGGTGGCAGTAGATTGAACTAGGGTAGTGTAGCAGAGAGAAATGGTCTGAGAAAACTGCCCAGCATGTGACCTGAGAGAGGGGTTTTAATGATGTCAGTGAAACCGATCTCCACTTTACAAACGACTGCCTGCTGGCCACGTTATTCCCTCTCCGAGGGCCAAACACTGTGATTCCAAGGAGCAGCAAAGACACACAGGGTTTGTCCAACGTCCAACACTGACCTCGGCTTTCTGGAATGCCTGCTTCTTCAGAGCAGGCAAACAGCATCCAGACAAAAGGCCAGAGGGTCAGGTTCCTGGACCCACAGGCAGTGTTTTCCTGAACTGCAACGTGTCATGTGGCCTGGAGGAAACTGTGGACTTCTGCAGGGAGCCTTCCATGCCGGCAGGCCAGCCTTTCTGTAAACCAGAAAGGGACCCAACAGATGCTGGTCAAGTCAAGCTCAAGCAAGGTCTCAAGCTCCAGCCTGATACAGGGAAGGGTGAAATCGAATCCCTCTAGAGTAAGTGTCCCACAGGAACATGTCTTTTATCTGAAGAATACCTCCTTTGTCCCAAAACATTTCTGTTAATGCTGCTCTCACCTCCTCATTCTAACCAGAACTGCCTTTTCCTTAAAACACACTTCAGAGGAACTTAGCAGGTTCCCTCCAGGGCCACAGACAATGAGGAAGAGGGAGAGGACCAGCAGGCCTACCCAGACCACCCTTGGCCTGCCTTCCACTAACACTGAGCACCCGGTCTGTGCCTCAAACCTAGGAGTAGATACTGGGGATGTTCTGGTTCCTCGCCTCCAAGGTCCACAGTCCAGACCCACAGCTTGTCTTCTGGGAGGCCCAAGCTGGGTCCTGACACCTCTACTTCCCCTCCATGCTGCTGTCTGCTCTCCCACTATGATGCTCCCTTGCCTGTAGCTCTGGCTTGAGTCTTCCCCTCCTCCCATTCTTCTGCTGTCACCTCCACACACTTCACTAAACTTCTCACTTCTGGGTGCCCCCATGCCTCAATCTCCTCTGTGCTCCACAAAGGCACCGCCATCACACCTTCAACCACGGAGCCACCCCACCTCAAAGACCCTGAACTCTGAAATCCTCCTCCCTCCATTATTTCCTGGCTTCCCTCCCCTTTCCCTAACCAAATCTGTGCTTTGCCCTCTTCTTGACTTTTGGTCCTTCAGTGATGATGATGATGATGATGATGATAAGATGGGGTCTTGCTATGTCGCCCAGGCTGGCCTCAAACTCCTAGGCTCAAGTGGTCCTCCCACCTTGGCCTTCTGAGTCCTTCAGCCTTCTTTCAGGCTATCAGCTGTCTCTGGCCCTTCTGGCCTCCCTCCCTCCAAGCAAAACATTGTTGATCACCCTGCTTGACTTAACTAGGCCTCCTCCTACCTCTAGAGCCACTTTCTCTGCATCCTTCCTTGCCCCCTGTTCTTCCTTCTGCTCCCTAAGTAGACAGCCCACTTTTCTTCAGGCACACCTACAGCCTGCTTCCTCTCATCTTGGCCCTCGCAGCAGCCTCACAACCAGTGTAACATCAGGCCCTGCCCTTCTCTCCAGTGTGACCACCTTGCCTCATGCAGACCACGGCAAAATCCTCCTAACTAGTCTCCCTGACTACAGTTGGTTCTGTCTCAGTCGAAATGAACGTCCTAAAACACAAATCTGTTCATGGTGTGCCCCTTTTAAAATCCTTCAGAGGGCTGGGTATGGTGGCATATACTTGTAGTCCCAGCTACTTGGGAGGCTAAGGTGGGAGGATTGCTTCAGCCCAGGAGTTTGAGGCTGCAGTGAGCTATGATCATGCCATTGTACTTTAGCCTGGGCAACATAGAAAGACTTTGTCTCTATTTTTTGTTTTTTTAAATATCTCAGTGAATGCCCAGTGCTAACAAGATAAAGCTCAAACTCCTTAGTCAGGCACATCTAAGCCTCCCTTCCAAGCCTCTTTGCCCTCTCCTGCCAACTCAAACTGCCTAGCCCAACCTGGCTCTCTTGACACGTGTCCATGCTCCTCAAAGATGCCAGGCCTTGTATGAGAAGGTTTCAGTGCAAGGCCCCTGAATCTCTCGTCCCCCCGCCCCACCCGCCAGGCTTGAGGCTCTTTCTTTCTTGCCACCTCCTTTGCTGCTGACCTCACCGTTGCAACGTCCTTGTATTTCCTGGCCACTCATCCTCTGGATTTTGGTCCTGATCTTGCAGGAGAGACCTAGATATACTTCTTACTTCATGACAGACTTCCACTGTTCTCCAAACACCCACATGCAACTGAATCTTTCTGCTTTTGCAATGCTCTTGGCCACCCCATTCTCCTGGCTTCCTTATTCAAACATCCCCTTCTGTGGGACACGCTCCTTGCCTTCCGCCCATCCCCACCCTCACTCTCTCCTTGATATGCTAGCCCCCCAACCCCTGAATACTTCTTGATTACTATTTATTTACACATCTGCCTGACTCAGGTTGGATTGTGCTGAGGTCCCCTTCATCACCTCTCCAGCATTTAGCACAGTAGATTGATGAATGAGTGAAGGCACGGCTGTGACTACTGGGAAATGTGACAGTGGGGATGGAACAATGTTGGCAGGGGCAGTGAGAAGACTGGAAAAAACACGGCCACTTAGGAAAGCTTTCCACCTCACTGAAATTGGTACCCACTGCCCAATGCCCCAGCTGCCAGTCGGCAAGGGAATAAAACACTGACTTCTGGTAAGCCTTTGGCGTGTACCAACATCCCTGGCAATGATGCCCTGGCAGAGCACAGAACTGAGGGAAGAGCAGGTTCTTTTTTTCTTCTCTCAAGAACACCAGGCACCAAAAGCTAAGCACATCACTTGTCTTTTCAAAGACATTTTGCCTGAAATTCCCTTTCCAACTGCCCCAACTCCCCAAATCACCAATAAGATATGATCTCTTTCAGCCTTCAAGGCCTAGTGATAATATCCCAACCCCAAGACTGAGTGAGTTTCCCACATGATGTTTGCAGGGCCCCTAGGGCACCATGGTGTATGTCTTGTTCTAGACCTCAGTCTCCCAGCTATCCAGGGCACCAGGATATGGACCTAGGTCTGAAGGATTCCAGGTACCATGCTCTTAAACATCCTGCCACTCAGGTATCACCTCCTCTGGGGCACTGGCTCCTGCACAGGCATCACTGAATATTCTGAGCAGCAACCTCCCATCTATAACCCACATTGCCTATTCAAACTATACATTGGTGAAATGATAGCCACGCGTAACTAGGAACTTGCTTGGTACAGGCACCGTACTAAGTTCTTACATGCCCATTGTAAGGTAAAAGCTATGATTTCCGCCCCCCGCCAAATTTACACATGAGAAAATTGAGGCGTAAAGAAAATACATGACTTGTCCTAAGTCTCCAAGCTAGAGGGGTGAGGCTGGGACTCAACCTCGGCTTCATCAGATCAAAGTTCATGCTCTTCAAGCTGTGTGGCTTTAACAGACCCAGCAGCTCAGCTGTGACAGAACCCTGGGTTGAATAAAGCACAGGTTGTGCCCATTTTCAGCACATTCTAAGAACAGCAGTTCCCCCTTGATGCTGCTCCATGTTAAAACTAATGACAAAAAGAGTTCTGACATTTAGACCAGCCTCTGAGAACTGCTGTGCCTTCAGTTCCATAGGCTGGGAACTGGGCATACTGACAGATTTGGCAAGGAGTTCTGGTAGAGACAAAACACCACCCTGAAAACATACCCTTTTAGAAGGCTGCTGCCACCAGGACCTTCAGACAGACCTCCTTTACAATGCAGCCCCTGCTCCGAGCCCTTGCAGCCAGGAATCCACCCAAGAATCCATCCTGCAACCCAATCTACCACAGTGGCAATGCGGCTCTAGGCCACAACTTGTAAGTTCAACACAGCTGTGAGATATTACTGCTACAAAGCTATATCTGCACTAATACACCAATTTTTGATAAACTTGGTCACTCGTTAGAGTCACCAGGAGACAGGGTAGTTATGGTTCCGTATTTGTAACTTCCATTTTCCTTAGTCTCTGCCAATCCTTAACTCACCGTCTGCCTGGCTTCCTCTAAGCCCTGAAATGATGTTCTTTGTGGTCCCCCTTGCAGAAACCAGCAGAAGTCACGAAAAGCCACAGCTCCACCCTCAGTTATCAACTGCATTTGGAAACATGAATCTTCAAAAGGCTGAGCTCACCAGGAAATACCCTTGCTTTGTGGGAAGTGGTTACACCGCAAAACAGACACCCTGGTAATACCGCTCCTTTGATTGGCACACCCCCCCCCCGGCTTGGCAGTGTGCCTCAACACAGCCAGATAATGTTCTCCTGTGGCGCTTCCCCTATTCAGGCATCCATTCACACTCCACTCATTCAACAAATATTTACTATGTACTGAGTTCCAGGTACTGGGATTATGACAGGGTATCTCAGTATGCAGACCCTCTAGAACCAAGTTAGCATAACCCTCCTTTTCTGTCCTGGTGCTTCCAAAGACCTTTAAGGGAAAAGTCCAGCGGGGAGGCCTACTTGGGTATATAAGTAGTAGGAAAGAGAGGAGACAAGAAGTAAAAGAACTAACTGCAAGAAAATGTTAAACTTTGACCAGCAGTCTACTGATTAATAGTAATACTGGTATGATCATTTTTTAATTATTTTACATATATATGATGGGATAATATAAAAAAGTAACTAATGTTGCTAGGAACCAAAATTGTCATTGTAAAATAAAATATATAAATATCAAGGGAATTAAGTAACAACTCTATAAAATTAGATTTGAATTGGAAAGATCAGTATTATATTTTTACGAGATAATGTAGTATAACGAACAATCCTCAAATCTCAGATGCTTACAACAACATTTATTTCATGTTCATAGGTCTGCAGATGATGCAGCTCAGCTCAGCTCTGCCGGGTTGGCTTTGGCTTGTCTCAGGGTGGAATCTAGACTTCGAGTCAGTTCAGGTCAACTGTAATGTCCTCATTTGGGGACTGAAGATAAACAAGCAACAGTTACTGGTACAGCATGGAGAAGGGAAGTTTCAAGACAGCTGGCCAAGGCTTGCCATGCCTCTCACCAGCTCAGCTCAGATCTGTACACTGCCATGCTGCCCACATTCCATGGGCAAAACCGAGTCCAGGGCCAAGCCCAAAGTCAATAGGGTGGAGAGATATACACCACCCACAGTGAAGGTATGACAAGGTGTAAGGAGAGAAGGAAGAATTATGGAGAAATAATATCATCTACCCTAACTATGAACTCATGACTTCTTCCTTTTAAAAAACAACTATTTACTACTTTTGTCCATGGCAAAGGCCTAAAAGCAATGGCAACCCAGTAATACTGAGTAGTCTTCACCCAGATTATGGTTTCTAAATAATATTCCCCACTAAAAGAAACCCCCTGAAGGAATGCCTAATTCCAGGTCTGCAACAGAAAACATGCAACATAACCCTGGGGATCTTGTTGGGCCAAAAAGTATGGGAAGCGATCAAAAATGAACGGGATCATGTTAAAAAGACACAGGAGCCAACAGAAAAGGGATCCTACTGGTCAAAGACAGGACAATTGGTATACCAAAAATAATGGTGACTATAACTGACTGAAACACACAGGATGTATAATAAACATCCACGAGTTCATTATGATGGAGGAGAGAGACTGCTCACCAAAAACAAAAACAAAGCAGTTACACACCCACAAGTCACCATTAAAGGTAAGCAGGGCACCAGCTGCTTACTCGAAAATTGATAATTAAAAGGAAAGAATTAAATATGTACAAGTAGCCCTAGCTGATGAGGAAACATTCTTCTTAAGAATTTCAGCTATAAGAGTCAGGTGTGGCAGCTCATGCCTGTAATCTCAGCTACTGGGGAGGCTGAAGCAGGATAACTGCTTGAGGCCAGGAGTCCAAGACCAGCCTGGGCAACACAGTGATATCATGTCTCTTCAAATTTTTTTTTTAAATTAGCCAAGCATGGTGGCACACATATGTAGTCCTAGATACTCAGGAGGCTGAGGCAGAGGATGGCTTAAGCCCACGAGTTTGAGGCTGCAGAGAGCTATGTCCACACCACTGCATTAGAGCCTAGGTGACATAGCAAGACTCTGTCTCTGAAAAAGAAAAAAAAAAGAGAGAGAGAGAAAAGTCACCATTTTGCTAGGCCGAATAAAATGCTCAATTCAGGCAAAGATCATTGACAGACAAAATAATTAAGTAAAAGGTAGATTGTGAACTTTACAATGAAGGAATAAAACAGTCACCACCTGAACTCATCAATAAATCTTCACATGACAAAGAGCAAAACAACTGGATGTCTCCTGATGTGATATGTGATACCAAGTACCCAGCACCACCTAGGACACATTCTTTTCAAAAAGACTGACCCAAAATCCAATCAAGCCTCTTGGGTTAACTTCTAATTGAAAGAAAATAGGCGACAAGTGAACAAGTTAAGCCACCAAGAGGAAGCAGAATATTTACAATTTAGAATATTACACAGTGCAACTTTCAGTAAGTTAAGCGCATGAGGGAGGAGAGGGAGGATGGACTACACTAGAATCAAAAGGAATTTGAGAAACATAACAACCAACCAAATGCAACGTGCAGGCCCTAGAATTGTCACTGCTGTTAGTGAGTTTTGTTTGTTTCTGAGACAACTGGGGAAACTTGAAATTCCCCCAATTTGATCCTAAAGAATTATTGCTAATTTTGTTAGGTGTGAAAATGCTATTATGATTATGGTAGAAAATAACTTTTTAAAGAGCTACATCTGAAGTTTGAAGGAGGGAAATAATAGGATGTTAGGCATTTGCTTTCAAAGATTTCCAGGAATAAATAAAAAAAGAAAAAAAGAGGTAAATGAAGCAAATATGGCAATTGTTGGATCTAGGTAACAGGTATACAAAGGTTCATTTTACCACTCTGCCTATATAAATCCAGTATGTGTGTATACTGGAAATTGTTAACAATAAGAAATGTTTAAAAAGAATAGGGCTGGGCGCATGGCTCACGCCTGTAATTACAGCACTTTGGGGGGCCAAGGCGGGCGGATCACCTGAGGTCAGGAGTTCGAGACCAGCCTGGCCAACATGGCGAAATCCTGTCTCTACTAAAAACACAAAAATTAGCCAGGTGTGATGGGGGGTTCTTGTAATCCCAGCTACTTGAGAAGCTGAGGCAGGAGAACTGTGTGAACCCGGGAGGAGAAGGTCGCAGTGAGCCGAGATCACGCCACTGCACTCCAGCCTGGGCAACAAGAGTGAAACTCCATCTCAAAAAAAAAAAAAAAAAAAAGAAGAAGAAGAAGAAATATTTTAAAAGAATACGAAGGAGAGGAAGGGGAACTGAGAGGCAGGAAGATAGGAGAACAGCAGGGCAGGGGACTGAGGCAGGAAGGCATGTATCCTAGGGCAAGCCAGAGACTGGCACAAAGGGACACTGGTGGGTGACAACCATAGTCACAGCCGCCACAACAACAACAACAATAGTAATAACAGCAGTAAACTCTGAACTCCTACTGCCAGGGTCCACACCTTGCTCCCATTACATACCCACTCCCATTACCACCCAGCTCAGGCAGTTACATTACCTCTTTGTGCCTAAGTTTCTACATCTATAAATGAAATAATAATTGCACCTGCCAGGGTAAATTGAGGGTTAAATGACGTAACACATATAAAGTCTTTAACCACTCAACAAAATGCCTGGTATGCACTACACATTCAAAAATGGTTGATATTGTTTTACTAGGTGCCAGCCTCTGTGCTAAGTACTCTATATGCATTATCTCATTTCCTTCTCCAAATAACCCTATGAGGGATGTACTCTTACTATGCCCACTCTATGAACAAGGAAACCAAAACTCAGAGAGGTAACATGACTTACCCAAGGTCACATAGCTGGGGCACTGGCAAAGGCAGAATTGTGAAAGTTCCGGAGACTACCTGTATTTGACCTTCTGACCTGAGGCCTGTGGTAAGCAGTCTCCAAGGGGTCCCCCACTTCCTACTTGCTGGTGTCCAGCTGTTGTATAGTGCCCCCCTTGGTGAAGAGGGCTGATCTGTGATACTAATAGAATACCTGTGAAAATGACAGTATGTGAATTCTGAGCCAGGTCATGAAAGTCATTGTTGGCTCCTGTCTTTTTCTCTTGGGTCACTCATTCTAGGAGAAGTCAACTGCCATGCCATGAGGACACTCAGTGGCTCTATGAACAGTTCCACATGGCAAGGAATGGAGGATTCCTGCCAACAGCCAGGCATTGTGCATGAGCCACCTTGGGAGCAGACTTTCCACCCTCAGTCAAGCCTTCAGATGACTACAGTCCCAGCCAACATCTTGACTACAACCTCCTGAGAGACCCTAAGCCAGGACCACCCAGCTAAGCCACTCTTGGATTCTTCACCCACAGAGGCTGAGACAGATAATAAGCTGCTAAGTGTGGGAGTGATTTGTTACATAGCAATAGAGGACTAATACAGTAATCATGGACTAAGTTATAATACTTAACATGTCTGAACTTTAGCTTCCTCATATATAAAACAAAGACAATAACAGCAGGTACATCATAAGATTTTGATGAGGATTAAATGAGACCCTACATCTAAGGAGCCTAGCCTAGAGCCTGCACACAGTAAATGCTCAGGAAAACGTAAACGGCCCAGGCTACCCAGCAACAGTCCACATCAGCACCCACCTCTTTTCAAACCTGTGCACAGTGAGCCACTGGGCCTTCAGGGCTTAGGTCAGAGGGCTAGGGAGCCAAACAAGGACACAGAGGCAAGGGTCTGCATGGGCAAGGGTGTTGCCCACCACTCTATCACTGGGAGCTGCCCTCCAGACAAGCACCAGAAACTCAAGGACCCCCATGGCAGGGAGGGCTTTAGAAGCCTTTATGTTTAAATCTCCCCCACTCCTCCACCAATGCAAGTCTCCTTGGCCACACTCTCTGTGCATGCTAATCCCACTACCTGGAACATTCTTCTTCCAGAACCAGCCCTAATACCATCCAAAAGTATCCAGGTCTCACCATAACTCCTTATAGCTTGTTCAGAGCGTTTCAGATCTCCAAGGACAAAAATCATGTCCCTCGGGAACCTTCTTTTTTCAAGCTAAATACCCCCAGCTCGTCATTAATAAGCACAGAGTTGGCAAACAGCATGATGGGAAAGCAGAAACCTGAGCCAGGGTGGAAAAATGACCAGCTAGGAAGTGGCTGATGCCTTCCAGGACAACTCCAGAAGTCCAAATCACCGTATCTAAACCCAGCCAGGATCAATTCTCCAGTTGTGAAGGATCTGAACAGCCTAGGAAGGACTCATAAACTATATTGCTTACACAGTGGAGGCCTGGTAAGATGGCTGTTTCCACATCAAAAGAGGTAAGAGCACACTGTGCAGTGCAGGAGTCGGGCTACACCCACATGCAACAGGGGCTGAGAGTTTGAGCTCTAGGCTCAGGGCTCAGACAGGCCTGGTTCAAGTCCTGGCCACAGGGTCCATGGTTAATGTTCTTCTTCTTATCTCTGTGGGCTGAATTAAGGGTAATCTTAGTTACTAGGCAAGAAAAAATCTTTAGAAAATTAGGATTTCACAAAGCAAATTTCTGTCAGTCTTACAATCACTATATAAGACAACTAGAAATTTGAAAATTAGGATTTCACAAAGCAAACTGCTATCGGTCTCAAAATCACTACATCCCTGGTTCTCATCCAACTGGAACCCTCGAGGGTGCCCAGTCAAAAGCAGATTCCTGAGTCCCATTCTAAACCTAAGCATTTAGAATCTCTAAGGATGAAGCCTAGGCATTTGTAATTTTTTAAAAATAATTCCCAAGTGGATTCTGATGCACAGCCAGGGTTGAAAGGCACTGGTCTACAAGTTTCCTGATCTCCTGGGAGCCTAGGTCACTCACAGCACCCATCTTGCTCTCAGACACTGGCCTCTGCATACTTACAATTGTACTTTATTCATGCCCTTCCAACTCTGGGGTGGTCCAGCCACAACATGGCAAGCATCCCCAAGAGGAAAATTTTCAGTTTTCAGTCTGCTAACAATAATAACATCAGCAAAAAAGCTGGGGCAGCTCCCAGGGTGCTTCCTTTGACCACAGTTTTGACAATGAGGAACAAACTCTTCCATTTTTAGCTAACACATTATAGATTCAAAATGTTCAAGTTTGGGGTTTCTCCAGATACCTCAAAGCAACTAGTTCTGAATCCTCACTCCGCCTCAGAATTACCTGGGAAACTTTTACAAACTAGGGCTGATAAGGTTTCAGACTCCCATCAAGAGATTCAAGTTCAGACTCAACGGTCTGTGGGGGATTGTGGGGGAGGGGGCTCTGGGTACAAGACTGTCCAGGTGATTCTGATGTGCAGCCACAATTAAGAACCACCGCTACAAGCTACAGTCTTGAAAACAAAACATCTCCACTCTAATGTCTTGTCACAACTTGAACTAAGATATGTATTGATGAGGTACCTTCCAAACTGCAGCGCCCTGAGGAAAAGTATTGGTCTGGCCTTGGTTATGCCTCTGAAGAGGAAGAAGCCCCCACCCACTTCCCTCCTTCCAGCAGCCTGGCAATGATCCCAGTCTCCTGGGCACATGCAGGTTCAGGGCTCACAGCAGGTGGGCTGTCCTCCTTGATGTTCGGATGAAGAAGAAAGCCCTAAATGTCTAAACTGCTCCAGATCAGAGCTAAGCAGAGAACATAATCAGAAATAGCTTCAGTTGAGAACCAAGGCAACCATCACACACCTATTCTACCAAAAGGCTCCAAGAGGCAGTGATTTGATGTTGTTTTTTTATTGGAAAGAATGGATCATACCACATTAGAACAAAACAGAAAAAGAATGGAAGTCAGCCAATTCAAAAAAAGCAAACGAAGCTCTGTTCCCCAACCCTAATGAACACAACACACACAGACACAAGCACACACACACACACATATAATACAATAATACAAATAACTGCCACGTCTTCACATAAATGCTGAACAAAGCTAGTGGTACTAGTTTCCTCCTACTTTTCAGTAGGCTAGGTGCCAGCTCTCAGAAGGCTTGAACACTGTGACTTTGTGTTAAGATATGCTCTTTGTCAAAGTCTAAACAGTCACAGTTCTGTAAGAAGAAATGCATTAAGAGTATTCTGGAATTCACACCCTAGTTGCAGCACTTTTTGATCTATCTCCGCAACCACACACCTCTCCTCTGAGGTCTGAACCTCACTCACAAGGCTGGGTCCCTCAGTGTTTGCCCATGTTGACCACATACTCTTGGCCTTAGGTGACTGGACCAGCACTGGACACATGACTATGCTGGCCTGGATTGAAATCTGCTGGTCCCAGTCTGGGGCGGTGACTTAAATGGAGATTATGTAAACGTGGGCCCTTTCGAAAGGCCAAATCAGGTCAAATCAGACAAGAAAGCAGGAGAGAGAAGGAGAGGTAAAAGCAGAGCAGGAAGTAGGCACTGCCTGTGTCCTGGTGGCTCTCTGGGCGCCTGAACTCACTCCATGAATTCTGTAAAGTGCCCCTTTATCCTTGTAATAAATTCCTCTTCAGCCTATTCAGCTACCTCTTTTTTTTTTTTTTTTTTTTTTGAGACACAGTCTCGCTCTTTTGCCCAGTCTGGAGTGCAATGGCACGATTATGGCTCGCTGCAACCTTTGCCTCCCGGGTTCAAGCAATTCTTCTGCCTCAGTCTCCCTATTCAACCACTTTGAAATGGATTTTTGTTTACCTGATCTCACACGCGCACACACATACACACACCCTGGGTAAAATAACCAAAACCTTGTTATCAATTGCCAAACATTTCCAGGAATTTTTTTAATACCAAAATCAACTGTTTACCCTTTATTGAATATGCTGTTTCTAAAAATGTACATATGCTTTTTTTTTTTTTTGGACACTATTTTGCTCAGGCTGGTCTCAAACCCCTGGTCTCAAGCGATCCTCCTACCTAGGCCTCCCAAAGTGCTGGGATTACAGGTGTGAGCCACCACACCTGACCAATATATGCTTTCAATGTAAATATGTACATGTTTGCTACGGCAACTGGTTTCAAAAACAAAAACAAGGCAACTACCAGAATTTGGGATCAACAAAAAGAGAACTTTCTAGAAAAATGTTCCCTGACATCAGTTCTTGAAAGTAAACATTTTCAGCAGGAGGAGCCCGGGAAAAGGAATGAGGGTGTCAAGACCTGACTCTCAGGTGTGGAGTCCTGTGGGTACCAACTGCTCCCAGCCCTGCCAGAGTAGCCCAGACAGGAGACATTCTCTGGAAAATCCAAATACTGGGCTCAAAAACATGAGCACCATCAAGAATAGAATGAGGTTTAAGTAGATAACATGCATTTATAGAGCCCTCAAGAGAGAAACTGAGAAACGGAGTCACTCTAACAGTGGCTGACTAAATCCTCGCTGCCCACCCACAGCATTAATAGAAGAGTATAAAGACAAAGTACAGACCTCCGGCTGGATAGCTTTAAACACAGGTATATCCATTAAAGTAATCTGGCTCTGCAACAAAAGAGAATCAATTTTAGAAAATACTGTGCATCAAAGATAACTGTCATGTTACTTTATACAGTCATATATATTCATAAAAATTATACTTTCCGCTTTGAGATAAAAAACAAGACAGAATACAGTAAAAAATTGGATACATTTCTGAAATGCCTCTCCTATCCCTTCCCCCTCTTCATAAATCCTGATCCACACCCTTCTTTCTTGAATGTGAGATGAACTTTCAATTTAGGAATTGATAAAAGCTGTTTGGAGGGTGGGCGTGGGAGAAGAGGGAACAGTTTGATTTGGAAATTTTCATACTATTTGAATGTTTATTTCAAGCATGAACTACTTTTGTAATTTTTAAAAGTTGTAGAAACAATATTCAAAATCAGAATGCTAAACAGAAACACTATTACTATAAATTCATTTTAAGGTTGTGGCTTATAGAAATTATATTTTTCTTCTGAAGTCACTGATACTGCCCCTAAATTATATGGTAGAGTGCTATTCAAGATGCACCCACAGACCAGCACGGGACCACAAACGGTTTATTCCACCAGCCCACAATGAGAGAAGTACAGAAGCTGAGAGCAAGCATTTGGAACTTGCATAGCAATTTTTTACATGACCATGACATTTCCATTATATATATTTTAAGTATCTGTCCTCAAATTATTGGAAATGGAAAAAACTAGTACTTCATCACAGCCAGCTTTAAGAGGCAGCAATGTCATCAATAGAGAAGACACACATCAGGTTAAAAGCCTGTGCCCATCATAAGAACATCATCTGGTGACAGTAAGAGGAAGCATCATGCTGACCATTTTTCAGACCAAGGCATGAACTGAACTGACTTCACATGATCCACCGACCTCTGTGTCACATGGGATGCCAGATGTCAGTTAAGAGATGTCTCTGTGACATGCCAGGGAGAGGAGAGCTGAAGGCCTTTGGATGCCTTTAATGTGAGAAGACACTCTGTCCATTGAACACAGGCCATCCAGGATGACATGATACAGGGAACAAATGGCCTTTGGAGTCTACAGGGCTTGGGTGTATGTCTGCACACTGTCACTAAACGGCAATGTTCTCTCTGACACACAATCTCTCTCAGTCAGGTACCACATCTAGAAAATGACAATAATCCCTATTTTATGGGATCTTGGTGAAAATTCAAGACAAGAGGTAGCGCTCCTGGCACCTGACAGATGCTCAATAAATACATAAGAGAGTGTATTTATGTGTGTATACCTGAGTGTGTGTGTGTGAGTATATGGTGTGTGTGTGACTGTGAGTGTAAGTGTGTAAATGTGTATGTGTGAGCGTGTACATGTGTGCGTATGAAAGTGTGAGTATGTGTGTGAGAGAGAGAATTTGTGTGTGTGTGTGTGTGTGTCAAAATGGAAGCCACACAGATGGGCGCATGTACTGGCATGTGAACTTACGGTTCCTGACCAATACATAAGCTAGCAAATAAGGGACCATTAATTTGGTTGAATATGCATGCACTGAGGTTGCTCTAAAGAACATGTTAAAAATCCACTGAGCCAGTAAAATCCCTTGTATTAAGAATATATTGGAGAAAAATGGCAAATACACTCGAAGGTGGTCCAAGGTCACTGGGTTCCTGAGAAGCACGGGATACAGGCCAAAGCAGACCATCCTTAGGCAGAGTGGAGAGGAAAACATGCAGCTGGCTTCAGTGGAGAGCCTCTTTGTCCTCTCCCAGGAGCTAGCGTTCCCCATGGAAACAGAGGTGAAATGCTGCCACTAATGGAAGCCTGGCTGCGAGGTGGGAGACAGGACCAGGAATAAGGAAGCACTGGAGCAGAATCTGAGCTCTTCTGCCTCCGGGTTCCACCCAACACCTCTTGATGTCAAGGGGACTCTTGACATCAGCATAATGTATCTGGCCCTCATAATCTGAGTGTTGAGTAGCTAGGAAGTCCTGAAGGCCTATAGGTCTATGTTTGGCCTAGAGCTACATGGCTCAAAGCTATGTCCTGAGCAGTGCAAACAGACTGGCATTTCTTCTGCCAGACCCATCAAGATTGTTAGCCAAGTGCTTCTCATATTTGGATTAAGTCTGCCATCCTAGGGAACAGAAAGGCCTTGTAAAGACAGGAGATTTGAACTGAAAGCTCAGAGGACCTTGGAAATCTCCCCTGCAGTTCAAGTTAACACCCTATCCGGGAGAACCGGCAGGATGTTTGCAATGTCATTTAGGAAAAGAACCAAAAGTCTGCTAATGTGAAAATGAGAAAACTTCCTTTCCATCCTGCCACCAGTGCTAGGGTTTGCTACTGAATTTCCAGATGATTTATTAAAGCAGTGACCTGACATTTCATGTTTTTCAGATAGTCCAAGTTTCAAACATTCTGCTCTCTGCTCAGACCATAAGTCAGAAAATGTGTTCAGGTGTTTTATTCAAAACAAACAACAACAGAGGTCACCAGACTTAGACTAGCTAGTCCAAAATACATAATGAGGTTTCAGAAGAATCTCTCCTACTTCTATCCTTTCGGTTCTGATTAAAGAAGACAGTGTCTAGAGCAAGGATTTTTTGATATAAGATACTTATAAAGATCATCAGATTATCAATTTCATGCCATTTTACTACAAAGCCAAACATATGTTAAAGAGGTTGCTGATGAGTAATCCTTCCCCGGAAGATTGAACCCTCAAGGCCACTCAGTTTTACCAAAAAGGGGGTGGGAAGTATGGGTAGGGGGTGTGGTAAGAGGTGAGGTCAGGTCCTGTCACACTTCATAGCCAGCTCTCAGGACCACCTCAGGGCCCTGTCCCTCCCTCAGGAGAGGTACTTTGGTTTCCTGGAGAGAAAAGGCATTTTCTAGGGGCATGTTACAGACTCAACAGAAACATGAGACAAGGAGCCTCCCACTCTTGCTTCCAAGCAGCAAATCCGGCCAGTAGTGGGGCTGAGCGAGAACACTCATAAGTCTCTTAATGGCCTATCCCTATTTCGAGAAATAAAGCGTTAACACAGGATGTTCAGTCAAGCCAGTCACCTGGCAATGGCTTCCTTAAGCCTAGTCCCTTCTCCCATCTCCTCCTTCCTCCTAGTCCAGGGCCCTCTAAAAACCCAGGCTTTTAAGGGAAATGCCCGATCTCCACACATCGTTTCTGTAGAGATGAACACCGCAGAGTGGAGCGATCTACTGGAGCACTTCACAACGTGACTCTAACAGAACAGTGCTATTATGTGGATAAATGAAAGCTACTTGGTTAGCCAAAAAGGGGGAAAAAAAAAGTTTTTTGCACATGTTAAATGTAGTATTTCTCCTAACAGTGGCTGACTAAATCCTCTCTTCCCAGCCTCAGCCTCATTGTAAGGGTCTTCCAGACCCCAAATAAACAAACAAAAAAAAACTGTTGCCTTTACCCCACTCCACCAAGGCATGGCCACGAGGGCTCACAGAACAAAGAGTAATCAGCTCCAAACATCTATTCCTGCTTTGACTCACAGAACCACAGAAAGCCCGTGTCTGGCAATTTTAGAAAAGAGTCAGGGATGGGCCTAGGAACTGTTCTGTTCCTTTTGAAAATTAATCTAGCAGTAACTTATTTAAAGCTTTTTTAACTTTTTATTTTTAAAAAATGTCAAACTAGGCTGGGCACAGTGATTCACACCTGTAATTTCAGCACTTTGGGAGGCCGAGGCTGGCGGATCACTTGAGGTCAGGAGTTCGAGACCAGCCTGGCCAACGTGGTGAAACCCTGTCTCTAATATAACATACAAAAACTAGCTGGGCATGGTGGTGCATGCCTATAATCCCAGCTGCTCAGGAGGCTGAGGCAGGAGAATTGCTTGAACCCAGGAAGAGGAGGTTGCAGTGAGCCGAAATCGCACGACTGCACTCCAGCCTGGGAGTGAGATTCTGTCTCAAAAAAATTTTAAAAAAAACTTTAAAAAAAAGTCAAATCTACAAAAAAAGTCACAAAGACAAACACTGTATGACTCCACTTACATGAGGTAACTAGAAGAGTCAAAATCATGGAGACAGAAAGTAGAATAGTGGTTGCTGGGGGTTGGGAGGAGGGGGAATGGGGAGTTGTTTAATGGATACAGAGTTTCCATTTTGCAAGATGAGAACAGTTTTGGAGATTGGTTGCGTAACACTGTGAATGTACTTAACACTGCTGAATTGTATAATGAAAAATAGTTAAGATAGTAAATTTTATATTATGTATATTTTACCACAATCAAAACGAAAAAAGAACCACCCCAGAAGTTCTTCAATGTGCCTTGTCCCAATTACAAGTCTCTCTCCCACCAAAAGTAACCATTATTCTGACTTTCTTCAAGTTTTTCAAATAATTTAATCACTCAAGTATATATACCTACACATCACGGGGTAGTCCTGTCCACTTTTTAAAAATCTGGAGAAGTGCTATCTACCTGCCTACCTATCTATCTATTTTAGAGACAGGGTCTTACTTGCTGTCCAGGCTTGGGTGCAGTGATGTGATCACAGCTAGTGAGCTAACCTCAAACTTCCGGGTCCCAGTGATCACTCCTGCCTCAGCCTCCTGAGAAGCTAAAACTACAGGTATAAGCCACCATGCCCAGCTAACTTTTTAATTTTTTTTGTGGAAATGGAGTCTAGCTCTGTGGCCCAGGCTGATCTCTAACTCCTGGCCTCAAACAACAATCCTCCCACCACCTCCTCCCAAAGCACTGGGATTACAGTTGTAAGCCACCATGCCCAACCTGATATGTACTTTTTTTTTTTTTTTTTGAGATAGTCTTGCTCTGTCACCCAGGTTGGAGTGCAGTGGCGCAATCTCGGCTCACTGCAACCTCCACCTCCCGGGTTCAAGTGATTCTCCTACCTCAGCCTCCTGAGTAGCTGGGACTACAGGTGTGCGCCACCATGCCTGGCTAATTTTTGTATTTTTAGTAGAGATGGGGTTTCACCGTATTGGCCAGGCTGGTCTCAAACTCCTGACCTTGTGATCCACCCACCTCGGCCTCCCAAAGTGTTGGGATCACAGGCGTGAGCCACCACACCAGCTGATATGTACTTTTAAAATCTCTTTTAATCTACAAATATTCTCTCCATCCCTTTATATTCCTTGTAATATATCTGCTGAAGAATCCAAGCCATTTGACCTACACAGTTCTCCATACTTATGGAGCAGGTCAACGTGTTCTTCCTTTTTTGGTGTGTCTGCAAATCAGCAGCTGGACTCAGGGACTTCATCAGACACAGGTTTATCCCTTTGGCAAGACCGCAGGTGGCAGCATACTGCTTCATCAGGAGGCACATGATGGCTCTCTTTTTGTAATGTTAGTGGCTATTGATGCTCACTGCTTAGATATTTTCATTCACTGGGGTTACAAAATTATGATATTCCAATTCTTTCATTTCTTTTCCTTTTATTAACTGAACCAATTTAATAGACACTTTCCCTCATCTACTGTTTGGTTATCCAGTGTAGTTAGTACAAAAGTAAATGGCAGAACAAATGCTTGATTCTTTCCTTATATTTATCAGTTTTTAAGATGATAAACTGCCCTCCTATTATCATCCAAAGGTGACCCATTGCTTGATGAGTTTCAATCATTTGCAATTATTATCCTTTTGAAGCTCAAATTGTGCCATGATGGGGCAATGGGAGCTACTTCTAGCTAGCTCTTGAGTCCTTTTGCCACGGACCCTCCTATTCCTTTACAGCTTCCTCACTGGGTACTGGGAAGATGTACCAGGCTCATCTTGAACATGTCCTTTCCTAGACTTGGAATCAACCAGTTCTCCAGAAGCCATGGGTTCTTTTAGTACGAAATGCTATTTCAAGACCACAATGCAGAATTCATACTAATATTTCCAATTCAAAGTCAGGACATTTTTTAAAACTTGCTTAACCTCTTCTGTATTATATCTGTATCTCCTTTCTTCTATTTTGAAAATCTTGGTCTCAAAGACACAGAGTATATACTAAGATTCCAGCATCCCGTAAGTTTTCATTTACTTTATCCTACAGTCATACTATATTTACCATCTGGGCACACATTCATTACAAACTATACCCTCTACCTTTAACCCTCATTCAGTCTTAATTCCACAAGTAATTGCATGTTTACTGCTCTCTACCTGTCTTTATAGCAATGGTTCTGTAACTATGTCTAAGACTCATTCTCTCATAGACTCCTCAGGAAGGGCTCAGGGGAATAAGATTCTAGGGCCTTGCACGATCACAACAGTTTGTTTGTGTCCTTTATACTTTAAAGTCAGTTTTGCTGGATATATTATAAATTATTTGGCTCACTTTTTTTTCTTTCCTTATTTAATTATGTAGTTCTATTTCCTTTTGGCAAAAACATGTTTCTGTCAAAAAAGACTGATGGTAATCTAATCATTTCCTGTATATGTCATTTGCCGTTTTTGCCTACATGCCCAAATAATTTTTTTTCCTTTAAAATCCAGTAATTTGTAAAGAATACGTCTTTACAAACGTAAAGTACTGACCATTTGGGGTTGACATTCTCGGCTTCACAGTGTGCTCTTTCAACATGCAGTTTCAAATCTTTTTTTTTTTTTTTTTAATTTCATGAACATTTTCCTAAATTTTAGTTTTAATTATTTGTGAAGTTCCCTTGCCTTTTTGTTCCCTGCTTTCAGGAATTCCTATTATCTGTATGTTGGATGTTCTTTGCCTATCATGAATATTTGTCACTTTTCCCCAAAGTCTTATTCTTTCTTCATTTATTTTCATGTGAAAAAGTTTCTTCCCTTAGGCATTTTCTGTTATGTTTATGTGTTCCTGTGTTCCTTCTAGTTCAATCTTCATTTCCAACAGAATTCTTTTATTTTTAAGTCTTTCCTAAGTTCTGTCATCTCATTTCTGAGATTTTCGTATTTCTGATTTATGTTCTTCATGCATGATCTTAACATCTCTTAGCTCATTTTAAAATAAACAGTTACAGGTTTTGTCTGTTTTTTGGCATGCTCTCATTGTCTATAGGGATTCTTGCCTCTTTTTTTGTATAATAACTTTGAATGAGATTTGACAGCAATAATTTCCTGTTGCTTATTTTTATGCAAAATTAGTTTTCCTGAGCTTTTAGAGGGCAATATGGTTCAGAGTACCTCTTCTAACTTCACACAGCTGTGTTTTAGTTTGCTTTCATGTAGTGCTCAACACCACGGCCACTATTTCTTGAGATTTTCTCTCTCTCTCTCTCTCTCTCTCACACACACACACACACACACACAGACTCTTAGATCATCTTTTGCCACAACTATCTCTATCCTTTCTGATCATTTTGACTCCACTCCATACTGAATTTCTTAGGTATGCAGCATCATTCTAGAAGGGACCCCCCAGTTGCCTGGTTTCAAGAGGTCATAATGGCTATTCCACAGATCCCTTCTACTCACCCATTATTTGAATAGTCAAAATCCCTGCCAATTTCAACTGCTATTCCCACCCTGATGCACTGAACTTTCTAGCAAATATCTATTGGCAACTTTGGGGTTCTCCTATTCTCAAGTCTATCAAATACCCCAGTGCTTATTCTGCTTTCTCCTCTACAGACGCTGATACCCTGAAGGTCTTGTGGATGTTGGTGGTATACGTTGCGTATATATATACCACTTGTATTTTGGGGGTGATGAGGATAACTTGTCACCTAGGTTTACTACAATTTTGTTCCTGGGTTTCAGGGTTTGCTATCTAGTTGTTCCGAACATTCATAGTGGGGCAGTGGGGGAATGCGGATTAAGAGAGAATTTAAAAATATGCTACTGCCACCACCATCTTCCCAGAATCAAATAATTCTTTCAGTGGGTTTTCACGTCTGGGTTTTTTCTTTCACTAGACAGGAAACTAAAATGCCAGTTGGTCTGGTTCAATTCTAACACCTAGGCACTCCAGTGCTTTCCCAGAGGCCAAAGACTCCAGAGACCTGGTTTCACATGTAAGCTAAAGACACACTAGCTACAGCAGAGACAGCCAAAGTTTTAGCACTGCATTCTCAAAAAGTATTCACCATCCTTCCCTACAGTCTTCCCAGCCTCAGAAAGGCAGCCTGAAGCAAGCCAAGCAATACCCTACGGCTGAGGCTAGAAAACCAGGCTCTGAGTCTCACCAAGGAGTCCTGTTAGGCAATGTTTTCCTATGATGCAGTCTAACTCTCTGCCATTCCACAGAGTAAACAGCTATAAAGGGATTTTTAAGCCTCATTATTGCTTCTTTCATGAAGCTAAAAAACATGACTCTTAAAAGTACAAGTAAACATACATAAATAGAACATAGAAACTAGGCCATCAGACTGCGAGATCCATGAAGTCCTCTAAAGGAGAGACAATACAGCTTTGTGGCTAGGAGTATGGACTCTAGTGTTACACTGTCCAATATGGTAGCCACTACCCACATGTGGCTACTGAGCATTTGAAATGTTGCTAGCACTATAAAGTAAAAACTATACATTGGAGCCAGGTACAGTGGCACAAGCCTATAGTCTGAGCTATTTGGGAGGCTGAGGCAGGAAGACGACTTGAGCCCAGCAGTTCAAGGCACTGCACTGTGGTGTAACTGCACCTGTGAATAGCCACTGCACTCTAGCCTGGGCAACGGAGTGAGACCCTGTTTCTTACATATACACATGTTGGATTTTGAAGACGTAGTTTGAGAAAAAAAGAATATGAAGTATCTTAATAATTTTATGTTGCTTGTATTTTGAAATGGTAGTATTTTTGGATATATATGGTTAAATAAAACATATTATCACAAGTAATTTCACTTCTTTTATTTTTTAATGTAGTTACTAGAAAATTTTTTTTTCTTTTTTGAGATGGAGTTTCGCTCTTGTTGCCCAGGCTGGAGTGCAATGGCGCAATCTCGGCTCACTGCAACCTCCGCTTCCCGGGTTCAAGTGATTCCCCTGCCTCAGCCTCCCAAGCAGCTGGGATTACAGGCATGCACCATCAGATTACAGGCATCCAGTTAATTTTGTATTTTTAGTAGAGACGGGGTTTCTCCGTGTTGATCAAACTGGTCTCGAACTCCTGACCTCAGGTGATCCACCCACCTCAGTCTGCCAAAGTGCTGGGATTACAGACACGAGCCACCATACCCGGCCGATTACTAGAAAATTTTAAATTGCATACGGAGCTTACATTGTATTCCTATTGGAAATCACTGGTCTACAGTGCCAGACAGCCCTGGTTTAATCCCAGCTGTGGCATGTACTACCTGTGTGAAGAGACAACTTTCTTCTCTAAGTGTTGACTGACTTACCAGTAAATTGGGAATAATAATTATACCTAATTTATAAGGCTGTTATGAAAAGTAAATTAAATAAAGCATGTAAAACATTTAGCACAAGACCTAGACATAATCAGTGTTCAAAAATAAGAGTTGCTCTTAATATTACTTCCTAGCATTACATGGGTAATTAGGCGATGAGAGTTTCAGACCTGGCTCTGCCAATACCTTGCTATATAATCCATGTAAGAAAATTAATCTGTTGGATCCTTACTTTATCAGAAAATTGGGAGCTAATGATATGCCTCATTGAGTTGTTGTAAGAATTGAACTCTTCGCCAGGTGCGGTGGCTCATGCCTGTAATCCCAGCACTGTGGGAGGCCAAGGGGAACAGATCATGAGACCAGAAGATTGAGACCATCCTGACCAACATGGTGAAACCCTATCTCTACTAAAAATGCAAAAATTAGCTGGGCATGGTGGTATGTGCCTGTAATCCCAGCTACTCAGGAGGCTGAGGCAGGAGAATCACTTGAACCTAGGAGGCGGAGGTTTCAGTGAGCCAAGATCCCGCCACTGCACTCCAGCCTGGTGACAGAGCGAGACTCCTTCTCAAAAAAAAAAAAAAAAAAAAAAAAAAAGAATTGAACTCTTTCAGGCAATACATATTTACTGAGCACCTATTATGAGCCAGTAATTTTTTGGACACTGGGAAAAAATGCAGTGAACAAGTCAGATAAGTTCCCGTCCTTAGAAAGTTTATATTCCAGTGGAAGATATATGAAATAAAAATTTATTATTATATAGGCCGGGAGTGGTGGCTCACGCCTGCAATCCCAGCACTTTGGGAGGCTGAGGTGGAGTCCAAGAACTGGAGACCAGCCACAGCAACACAGTGAGATGTCATCTCTACTAAAAATAAAAAAAAATTAGCAGGGCATGGTGGTGTGCACCTGTAGCCCCAGCACTTTGGGAGGCTGAGGCAGGAGGATCACTTGAGCCAGGGAGATTGAGGCTGTAGTAAGCTGTGACTGTGCCACTGCACTCCAGCCTGAGTGATGAAATGAGATGCTGTCTTGAAAAAAAAAATAAATTATTATTCTATAACGTAATGTTGGGTAGTAATAAGAGTTATGAAGAAAAACAGAGCAGAATTAAGGAGAAAGATAATGATAGAAAGATGCTACTTTAGCTCAGTGGAAGTCCTAAGGACAGACATTTGAACACAGAGTGAGCAGACAACTAAGGAAAAGCCATGAAGACTGAAAAAAGGACAGAGGATGCAGGTGAGCCTGGGGAAGAAAGACAGTGGGAGAGCACGGAGTTGGGTGCAGAAGAGGAGGCTTGGCTGGATCACAGAGAGTACTGGAGGCCTCAGGAGGAACTCCGGGTCTCATTCTAGTAGGAGGGAGCTGCTAGAGAGTCTGAAGGTTTTAAAATGATCCCTTAGACACACTGAAGGAGATGTCCTTAGACACACTCAGTGTGGCCTGGCACAAAGTAAACATAGAAGAAGCCAATGATGGCAGAGCAATGACATGGTGCCCAGCTACTTCCCTTGGCACCCAGGAGGACAAGAAACCTCTTTTACCAAAGAGGGTAGAGAGGACGTGGGTATGGGTTGGAAACACTTCCAGGGTTCTGGAGAGAAGTTCAATGCTTGGACAACACTCACAATCAGATTTGAGGTCACCCCAGAGTCAATATTCTCCCTCTACCGTCAAGGTACAAAAGGAGGAAAACAAGTCATGGCAAAACAAGGGGCCAACACTGCTCCACCACAAGGGACTGTCCCTTAGTTAGACCAGGAGCAACACACTGTTTGAAGATACATCTTTTTTTAATTTATATTTTTTAATTGCCCAAATAATATTGTTTATCATTGTAGAAAATGGCTATTATAAAAATGTAGAAAGTATACATAAACAAATAGAAAAATTAAATTCTAATTACCTGGAATCTATGACCAAATACTACAGTAAATAATATGTTTGGCTATATAGATCCAGATATTTATGAATATGTAAACAAAAAATCCAGACCTCATGCAAATACATGTCATATATGTGTTATACATGCTTTCTTTTTCTTTTTTTTTTTTTTTTTTTTGTGAGACAGGGTCTTACTCTGTTACCCAGACTGGAATGTAGTTGCATGATCACAGCTCACTGCAGCTTCAACTTCCCAGGCTCAAGCAATCCTCTCACCTCAGTCTCCTGAGTAGCTGGGACTACAAGTGTGTGCCACCACACCTGGCTTATTTTTTTATTTCCAATTTTTGGAGAGGCAGTCTCCCTCTGTTGCCCAGGCTGGTCTCGAACTTCTGGGCTGAAGCCGTCCTCCTACCTCAGCCTCCCATAGTGCTGGGATTACGGGCGTGAGCCACCTCGCCCAGCCTGTACATGCATTTTTAAAATTGCATGTTCTCCACAAACTATGCTTTAGTCTGCTCCTTTCATTTTTATATATATAGCGTACAGCCTTCCAGGGCAGTTAATTTCAGGACAGCACCCTTTTTAATGCTGCATTGTATTTCATAAAGGGTGACACATACTTTACTCAACACACCCCTCTTGTTGGGCATATAGAACGTTTCCAATCTGAGCCAAAAGCCTAAGTGGTGGCGCCCTCTAGTGCCCTGTTGTGGTGCCCAGCCACCCACACCAGCTCTGTTTCACTTACAGCAAACTCCTCTGGGGTCACTTTCAAGACATCGAAGACAACGGCATCATAGCTCTTGCTGGCATAGTCGCAGCTCTGGCCCTCCAGAGAGTCCGAGCTGCTGCTGCCCTGTGGAGAGCAGGGAGAGACGGTGTTAACTGAATGATCTGACTTGGAATCACTGCCTCCCAAACCTCCTCGGAATTGAGAATGGGAGACCAATAGAATAGTACAATAAAAACAGCTTCTATTGATTAGAGCTTTACCCCAGTCCAGGCACCGTGTTAAGCACTGCACGTGTATCTTCTTATTTCCTTCTCATGTGTGCCCTATGAATACACATTATTATTGTTCCCATTTTATAGATAAGGAAGTAGAGGCAATGTTACTTCTCCAAGGTATCTCAGCTATGAAAGGGAAAGCCAGAAAGTAAACTTACTTTTGTATCTATCAGACCCCAAAACACATACCTTCAGTTGCCACACCCTAACTTTCTCTGGCCAGTGTTTTACTGGTGGGGTAAAAAATTTCAGCCCAATCTTCCTTGAGGGAGAGCAGGACTGCATGTCTTAGGAGGCCTGAGGAGACAATCTGCTTCATGATGTCTTTCGAACATTACCTGGTTTTACCTCTCTTTTTCCTACTTGAAGTCATTGCAGGAAATTGTTACACAAAATGTGAAAGTAGCTCTCAAGGCTTATTTATCATGCAGGCCACTTGGAATTCAAAGCCTGCTTGCTAATGAGCTGAGAGGTAACCAACTGGCTTTAGAGGCCGGTGTGAAAGTTATATTTAGTAGAGTCCTTTGTGCTAAGGACACTCTGCCTCCTGCATGTATATGAAGGGAGTCTCCCATAAAAAGGCAAGTTAAACTCCTCAAATGTGGCTGATTTCATGAATCTCAACACTGGGGATCCCAGAAAGTTAAATATACTTTCTCTTTAATTTAACTTCATCAAGCTTAATCAAGCTTACTGCCCAAAAATTGTGCCCTGTTCATAGACAATTTTATTAGTCTCAGCTCACGAAGAAGGATTTTGTGGTTTCCATTAACCTCAGCATCTTGGACTGGGATTTAGAGAATATGCTTTTACTAATTCTTTTTTATTTCACTCTTTCCAAAATGGCTATATCTGGAAAAACTCTGTAATCTTCCTGAAAACTAGAGTGTTTTTAGGCCAGTGAGGGAAACCAATAGTCAACAACTGGAAATGTAAAGTTTAAAAGAGGAGCAGGAACTTAAACCTGTAGATTTCGATAGGCCTGTGTCATCAAAAGATTTTAAAATGAGTCTACTATACCAAAAACTCTTAAAATGATCTTAAGAAGCAGCATACCATAGTGGTTAAGAGCTCTGAGGTCAGATAGGCCTGATTAAAATGCCAGCTCCACACCAGTTGCTATCTGAACTCAGACAAATAACTTCGTTTTACGGAGTCAGTTATCATCTGTAAAATGGTGATATTAAACCGACTTCCCAGCGCTATAGTATGGGTTATATAAAATAAAGCTTAAAAAGTAACTGGCAGAATCTGCCTCCACTCCCAGGAGAGCTGACTCAAGGGGACTCGGGTGAGCTCAGGCATGGCTTTTTTTTTTTTTTTTTTTTTTTTTTTGAGTGGGAGTCTTGCTCTGTCGCCCAGGCAAGAGTGCAGTGGTGTGATCTCGGCTCACTGCAACCTCCACATGCCGGGTTCCAGTGATTCTCCTGCCTCAGTCTCCCAAGTAGCTGGGATTACAGGCACCCGCCACCACGCCTGGCTAATTTTTGTAATTTTAGTAGGGACGGGGTTTCGCCATGTTGGCAGGCTGGACTCAAACTACTGACCTCAGGTGATCCACCCACCTCAGCCTCCCAAAGTGCTGGGATTACAAGCGTGAGCCACCACACCTGGCCCAGGCATGACTATTTTTAAAGTTCCACAGTGACAGGACAGTCTCCCCTGAGGAGAACCTATGCAGAATGAACTTTGGAAAAGTTACAAAGACTTCTCCTGATGCTGCTGGAGTTGGCAGTCTACTACATCTCCCAGTCTTATACGGAGATCCTGAGCAGACAATTCTGTACAAACTGTTCTGTACTTCTACACCCACCTTCCAGAAAGCAGAATATATCAGGGTGACAGGATGGATTTTCTTTTGGATGGTATAATGTCATGGTTAGGAGCACCAGCTCGAGAGTCAGGGTTTGAATCCCCACCCACCTGGCAGCTGTGTGACTCCAAGCCAGCTTGTTCACCTGTCTGTGCCTTAGCTTCCTCATCTATAAACTGGGGATAAAATAATAATATATACCTGATGGGGCTATTGTGACTATTAAATTAGACAATGCCCATGGAACATGCAAAAAAGTGCCTGGTATATAGTAAGCAACAAATTATGGGGCTATATGGGTGTAAATGTATCACTCAGTCATCAAAATTTATTGCGCACTTCAGTTATACATGTATTCATCCATTTGCTCATTCAATTATTCAATAAATACTTACTGAGTACTTACCTTGTGCTGGATACACATATACGTACATATATACAGCAAATATGTGTGAATGTATATAATGTGTATACACATATATATACACACTTATATATATATACACACACACACATATACACATATACACACACAGACCAGAGAAGAAAGAAGCGTCACTCTAGATGGAAATAGAAGTCTGATTCCTCTAGTTACAAAAAGAAATCCATTCCCAGGATTTCAGGTATTATAACTTTCCAGTGGCACACCATTGTATCTGCCCCAAGCACACACAATCATACAAGGGGATGTGTTCAATCAAAAGCTGCCCCAAGTACATCATTGGTGATGACGATGAGGGTAATGACAATTCTGCTGCAGTAGCAGCTTTACTTAAACCTATTCCGATTTCAGGACCAGAGATCAAAACACTGAATTTTTTTGAAAGGGTCATAAGAAATGAACTGATTCCTGTGACTTTTTGGCTGGTTACCCAGGATCACTTCAAAAGCCCAGCATAATGAGGAGGGCCTTGTGGGTTTAAACCCTGGTATGGCCTGCCAATCTGTCAGAGGAGGAGGCGTTTCACACACAATAGAGTGGTGGCATCCTGGGCCTCAAATGGCACCCACTCTTCCTGCATGCTTCTGTGCCATGACTGAGCATGGAAAGCAAATTCCCAAACCCCACGGCAGGGGCCCTAGCCCAGGCCACTGCAGACCACCAGTCCTTACAGCCATTTCCTACTGAGCAAGGTAAATAAGAACCCAGGGCCAGTTGGAATGACTTCTGTCTGACTTCATTCCGGAATGTGTGTGACTTATTTATAATCAGCAGCGGCTTTTCCTGGGAAAGGTCTGATCCCTTCTTGCCACCAAAATGGAATGTGGCACTTGCTACGACTGGACTGGGCAGGTATTTGTTTTTCTTTGAAGAGAACGACTTCAGAAAACATGCTGATCCTCAGGGCTGACTGCCTCCCAAATCTCACGCCTGGCGTGGCCAGGGGCCTTAGGAGTGCTAAGAATGGTGGTATTCATAGAGCCCTACTGCCTTGCTGTCCAAGCCTCAGCTGGGGCCTGGGTTAGCTGAAAGGAGACCCCTCTACCCACTGTCCCAATTCTTGCAGCCTCAGTACCTGTGGAGTGGCAGAGGTGACCAACACGCTAGCCATCAGACCATTCCTCTTGTACATAGTCTCCAGGCCACAGGGAGCTTCAGGGCAGTCTCTGCAGGTAACATAACCTGTCTGGAGAAGTCCTGCAAGGCAAAGGGGCTCATAAAAACCAGTCTTCAAAACAAATTTATCCCCACCCCCAGGCGAAAGTTGTACCAGACTTGAGCAGATCATCTGAGGAGACCTTTAAAGAAAGGTCATCAGCTAGCAGCTTTCAGGTGAACTATGGCCCACAGACACAGTTTGATGGGCTTGTATAGGGTATTGGTATTTTTAAAATTAATTACCAACATTTAAAAATTGGAAGATTTCACACAGAACTCTGGATTTCTGACTTTTCTGGCAATACTGGGCCCATTTTCCTGCATGGTGACCATCAGCCAGCTGAGTGGCAGCTGCCCCTTGGATCGGAGCAGGGCCTTTTAGTCCCCACTTGGCTTGTGCAACCATTTCAGTGCATGCCTGGCCCTTGCAGGCACTAGAGTTTGTGATCTTTGTCTTACTCATTTTGAGACAAGGTCTCGCTCTGTCACCCAGACTGGAGTGCAGTGGATCAATCACGGCTCACTGCAGCCTCACCCTCCTGGGCTCAGGTGATCCTTCCACCTCAGTCTCCCAAGTCGCTGGGACTACAGGCATGTGCCATCATGTCCCACTAATTTTTTTGTGAAGGTGGGGTCTTGCTATGTTATATGTTGCCTAGCTGGTCTCAAACTCCCGGGCTCAAGCAATCCTCCCACCTCGGCCTCCCAAAGTGCTAGGATTACAGGTGTGAGCCACCGCATCCAGCCTTGATTTTTCTTTCAAAACAAAGGCAGGGTGAAGAAGACAAGCAAATTCTCCTGTGTTCCCCTGGCACCACACTTCTTCATCAATAATAACCTGGGTAATAGCTAACCCCATATAGTACTATATGCCATGCTTGGCATACATTAACTCATCTAACCCAAAAATCCTGAAGTAGGTCCTATCATTACACCCTATTACATGTGGGGAAACTGAGGCAGCAGGGGAGGCAGATATCTCATTATTTGATGGCTTTGTTCATGCCACCCTATCACCCTGTCATCATTCAAGACCCTGCTCAAACATCCCTTCTTCTGGCTATCATGCCTGAACAACCAAAAGCAGAGCCAGTGTTCTGTTACCCAAGTGCACACACCTATAACAGAGCATTTACCACATCACTGAACACAGAAAGCTGTGGCCACTGACAGCTTTTTAGTGGCAAGTGACCAGGAGAGTAGGGAGGGGGTGGGGAGGAAGGTGAGGAAAAGACAAAGACTGGAACCAACTGCAGTTATCCAGGCAAGAGGTAAGAAAGGGCCCCTGAGCTGAGGCTGAGGCAGTCAAGTCAGAGAGGAGACAGACTGAGAGACAGGAAGGACTGAGACTCCCCAGGCACTGAAGTGGAGGGGAGGCAGAAGTACCAGCTGAGGATGAGACGGTTTTTGGCATGAGGTACCAGAAGGATGGTGTGTCCTTCTTCAAGGAAGGAACAGAGGTGACATAGCAGATTTGGGGGAAAGATGATGAATTTGATTTGGGAAATGCCGAATCTGTGATGCGTATGTGAAAATCAGTCCTGGAGGGCAAGATCTAGCCCAAAGGTCACTGCGAAAGATGATTTGCCTGGATAACCGCAGTTGGCTCCAGTCTTTGCAGGTAGCTCAAAAAGAAGAAAAAGTCAGCCTGATGATATTGACTCCATCTGCAACCCTCCCAGGTCCCTCAGTTACAGGGCCTGGCACACAGCAGTATGCTGTCAAAGAAACAGGGGCGGCTGGGCACAGTGGCTCTGTAATCCCAGCACTTTGGGAGGCCAAAGAGGGCGGATCACTTCAGGTCAGGAGTTCGATACCAGCCTGGTCAACATGGTGAAACCCCGTCTTTACTAAAAACACAAAAATCAGCTGGGCATGGTGGCAGGCGCCTGTAGTCCCAGCTACTCAGGAGGCTGAGACAAGAGAATTGCTTGAACCCAGGAGGTGGAGGTTGCAGTGAGCCGAGATCGGGCCACTGCACTCCAGCCTGGCGACAGAGCAAGATTCTGTCTCAAAAAAAAAAAAAAAAGAAAAGAGAAAAAAAGAAACAGGGGCAAGCAACCAAAAAGGAACGTCCAAATGACCCAGGTTCTCTCCTGGTACATCTCCAGCGCTGACAATGGCTCTTCTCTCATCCTTCAAAGCTGCTCCAATACAATATAACCACTTCAGTTATCCCCTCCTCAGTTCTATCCTGTGAGCCCTCTACCTTCCCATTCTTCCCAAGAACACTCAGAAGAACTAGCCTGCCCTATAAACAACATTTGGGAATCAACTGGGAGAAAGCTGACTATGGTTCTTAGAGGGTACCACTGACTTGCTGTCAATTCTCCTAAGTATGATAACAGTGCAGTGGTTAAGTAGGAAAAAGTCTTTATCCTTTGTGAGGTGTGTGTCAACATACAGACGTAAAGTGAGTTCAAAACTTAGGTTCAAATGGGTCAGGAAAATATATGTGAGTAGAGATAAGGCAAATACAGCAGCATGATAACGATGGCTGAATCTAGACAAGAGGGTATAGAGGAGTTCATTCTATCAGTCTCTGCACTTTTCCAAGTGCTTGATAATTTTTTCAAATTAAAAAAAAAAAAAAAAAGAGCTGGTCAGGTAAAGTTTTTCCTTAGAGAAACAGCTGAGCTGGAGAGGCCAAAGTCCTCTTTTATGAGCAAGGAGAGGAGACGGGCTGAGAAGTCTCATTTGTTAGTCATTTTCGTCCTGAGAGAAGCCATGTTCGCCGTCACCAAGAACCACAGATCCACAGCTACTGCAGGTTTAAAAAGCAGCTCCACAAAAGATTTGAACAGACATTTCACAAAAGAAGACATATGGGCCAAGCACAGTGGCTCACACATGTAATCCCAGTACCTTGGGAGGCCGAAGCGGGCAGACCACCTGAGGTCGGGAGTTTGAGACCAGCCTGGTCAACATGATGAAACTCCATCCCTACTTAAAAGACAAAAATCAGTCGGGTCGGGTGGCACATGCCTGTAATCCCAGCTACTTAGGAAGCTGAGGCAGGGAAATCGCCTGAACCCAGGAAGCAGAGGTTGTGCTAAGCAGAGATTGCACCATACACTCCAGCTTGAGCAACAGAGTGAGACTCCATCTCAAAAAAAAAAGAAGAAGAAGAAGATACATGAATGACTAATAAGAGAAATGCCATCAGGGAAACACAAATGAAACCATAATGAGATACCACATCATACCTACCAGGATGGCTATAATTAAAAACAAAAGAAAACAACAACAACAGGCCATAATGAGTATTGGCAAAAATGTGCAGAGACGGGACCCTCATGCATTGCTGGTGGGAAGGCAGAATGGCACAGCCGCTTTGAAAGATTGTTTGGTATTTTCTTAAAAAGTTAAATATAAATTTACCACATGACCCAGTAATTCTACTCCTAGGTATCTACCTAAAAAAAGAAAACATATGTCCACACAAAGACATGAACATGAATGCTTACAGCACCATTATTCATAAAAGCCAAAAGCTACAAACCCTCCAAATGTTCATCACCTGGTAAACAGACAGACAATTCAATCGACACATCCGCAGGATGGAGCACTACCCAGCAAAACAGAGAGGTGACACACTGCTACAGTCACCACACCAACAAACCTTAAAACACATGCTCAGGGAAAGAAGGCAGATGTAAAGGAATGTACTATGATTCCATTTTTAGGAAATGTCCAGAAAAGGCAAATTTAGAGCGACAAAAGTGCACATCACTGGTGGGCCGGGGGCAGGGGCGGAACTGACTACACAAGGACACAGGAGTTTCTGAGGGATGGAAATGTTCTAAAACCGGATCGTGGTGGCAGTTAGCTCTACAAATTCACTAAAAATCATAGAATTATACCATTAGAAGGGGTAGGTTTTATGAAATATAAATTATACTACAACAAAAGAAGTACCTTCAGCTGTTTCATGAAGGTGATCTGAACTTACATGTTTAATTCTTCTCTCCCCCATTCCCCTTGAAATATATATATATATATATATATATATATATATATTTGTTTTGTTTTGTTTTGTTTTGTTTTTTTAAGAGACAGCTCTGTTTCCCAGTTTGGAGTGCAGTGGGGCAATCATAGCTCAATGCAACCTCAAACTCCTGGGCTGAAGGGATCCTCAGCCTCCCGTGCAGTTGGGACTACAGGCACGTGCCACCATGCCCAGCTACCTTTTTCTATTTTTTGTAGAAATGAAGTCTCACTACATTGTCCAGGCTAGTCTTGAACTCCTGGCCTCAAGGGATCCTCCCACCTTCGCCTCCCAAAGCGCTGGAATTATAGATAGGCATGAGTCACCACACTTAGCCAGGATACTATTAATAAGCAAACAACTTTGAGGAATGTCTAGTGCAGAAGAGATGGCACGGAGGGGAGGGAAACAGCCCCTGGAGGCAAGGAGAGGCTCCCAGGATGGAGTGGCTGGAACCCTCCAACAGAAACTCCCCTGAAAAACCCATACACTTCAAAATGGGAAACCAAAGACTGAGACTAAACGTAAATCCAGCTCAAGATTCAAAGGCAGTATAAGGCTGACCAACTCAGCCTGTCTGTGCTAAGCCAGAACAAACCAGCTGGTATGGATGGAACCTGTTCAGATCAGTTCAAACAGGATTAAAGTGATTCAATCCAGGCCTAACAGAGAGTCACCACAGGAGACCAAATGGAAGACAGCCAGCTCGATCCTCTTTGAGTGGATCCAGCCTGTCTCAGGCCCAGGCTGACATGGGCTTGGCTGCTTTCTGGGTGTGCCTGGCACTCTGTAGCTCTTCCCAAGGGGAGCACAGACACAGAGCTCAGTCTGCTCAGCCTGGCCCAAACGAGAGGCCTTGCTCTCCCTGCTTTCCTAACAACTGAATTCTCAAGTCTCAAAGCCTTCAACACAGTTCTCAGACCCTCTTCTGTCACTGGCCATCAGCGCACACCCTCTGCCCATCTGAAGGGCACCACCATGCTACTCACTTCTTCAGCATCACTGGGTGGCTCCGCTCCACACACCAACACCAGCACTAACAGTGAGTGCAGGGGCTGTGCAAGGCATCGGGCTAAGCATCACATGATTAGCTCATTTAATTGTCACAGCTGCCCCATGAGGTAAAGACGACTTAGACTTCAGGGAAATGGAAGCACAGTGAGGTAATGTGACTTGCTGCAAGTTAGTGGCAGGACTGGGAGGTTCAAACCCTGCTCAGTCAATGCCAAGGCCTGGGCTCCTCACCATCCCTGACACTGCCTCTTATAAGAGTCCAGGTGAGCACTGGATGAGGAAATGTGTTTAAAATGATCCATCGGGGCCAGACATAGGGCAAGTACTCAATCAAGATTATCAGTTACTACTGGTGTCAGTGTTATCCTACAATTTTCTATTCATTTATACCTATTCTTTTTCCTACAACAAACAAAAAATTAAGTGTTTGCAAAAGAACAGTATCATGCTTTGTAAAACCATGGGCTTCCACTGCTGGGAAGGGGATCACCAGCAACGGGTTCCAGGCTTCCCAGGGAGCACAGCTGAGTCCAGGGGTCCAAGTACAGGAGTCCTCTCAACCTGCCTACCCTCCCGCGGTGGCCCAAGCCCACCTACAGATGAAGTGTGGCAGCCATAGTGTGTTACCCATTATGCTTTCTATGGGAGATCTGACCTAGAAGGAAAGACAGAGCACGTGTTTCCAATCTGACTCTGGCATGTCTCGCCCCTGACAAAAATGGCCGATTTTATAGGCAGCAACTCTCAGACAAGTGATACTTCACATGCTAGGAAAGCACAGGATCAAGTATAACAGAATGTCCTTTCCAAGGCTCAGAGAAACCCCCACCCACCCAACTTCAGTCCCTGAGGCCTGGCTGAACCCCCAGTTCTGTATCAGGGAGCAGACTCCCATTGAGGTGGTCAGCCTGGCCTAGCCCCTCCCTGAGAACTGCTTCCCTACCCAGAGTGGGCTCTGAAGATAGGGAACTGTGTGTCCTCAGCCAGACTGACTAGACTAGGGTGCCCCCTGGTTCTCCCAAGAACTCAGGACCCTGAGATACTAGTCTCTGCTGGTCAACTAAGCTAAGGTGCCACACCCGCAGGAGTAGACAGTGGCCCCACACAGGGACAGTCTGGTCAGAGGGAAGAAAGCAGGGGGAGGAAGCAGATGCACAGGCAGGAACTGAAGAAAGAGCCTGTGTCTGAAAGAAAAGGAGAGCAGCCCAGGGCCCTGCGATAAATGCCTCTCTGTCAGCACCAGGCAGTTAGAGTAGATTTCCACAACACCTTGACCAAGGCTCGTTCCTAAACATCAAGTTTATGCCAATCCACAGGAAACCTGACCCTGAAAATGCATTGGCTCACTGGAAAGGGGAAGACACACACTATTCATTCACTCACTGTGCCCCTACCTCATGCTAGGCACTGTCTTAACCAACAGTTCCTAATGATGTTGTGTCTTAGACCCTTTTGGCAGTCTGGTGAAGCCTCCGGGCTCCTTCTCATAGAAATGTCTTAAAATGCATAAAATTATACCAAAAAAATTTAAATATACATATTAAATTATTTTAAAATAATTCATTATGTAGTTATATATATATTTACATAAGGGAATATGTATCTTTATTACTGTATTCAATAACAAGAACTATTGGGGAGTCTAATAAGTACCATAATTTCAAAGTAGTTATGAGCACAGATGTTCTGGATTGCTCACAAATGTTATGACATGAAAATACCTGTAGGCCGGGCACGGTGGCTCACGCCTGAAATCCCAGCACTTTGGGAGGCCAAGGCGGGCAGATCACAAGGTCAGGAGATCAAGAACATCCTGGCTAACATGGTGAAACCCCGTCTCCACTAAAAATACAAAAAATCAGCCGGGCGTCATGGTGGGCACCTGTAGTCCCAGCTACTCGGGAGGCTGAGGCAGGAGAATGGCGTGAACCCGGGAGGCGGAGCCTGCAGTGAGCCGAGATCGCGTCACTGCACTCCAGCCTGGGCGACAGAGGAAGACTCCGTCTCAAAAAAAAAAAAAGAAAGAAAATATGTGTGATTTCTTTTGGTGACCAAGTCCTAGGTACTATTAATATTACTATGGTTCATTGTCTATATTAATAAATGAGAGAAATGCTAAATTTCAGTTCAAAGTTAATGAATGTCATTTTTTCCACCCAAATTCATAGATACTCAAGGACCTCTGTCCCAGGCATTGGGCACACGAGGTGGGCAGGCATAGAAGGTCCCTGCTGCCACGGAACTTACATTCTAGGAAGGGAGTCAGAAAATTCATGTAACAAAGATGGTAACTTAAGATACTGATAAATGCCATAAAGAAATGAAATAGGGTGGAAGATGATACTTGCCGGGATGGTCAACGAAGGACTCTCTAAGGATGCGATATATGAGCTGAAACCTTAGGAAGGAGGCAGCCATACAAACCAGTGGGAATATGAGTATTCTTTGCAGAGGGAGCAGCAAGTGCAAAGGCTATGAGATGCACATGAGCCTAGCAGGTTTATTATGGAAGGAGAAGGCCGTGGCTGGAGCTGAGTGCAAAGGCTATGAGATGCACATGAGCCTAGCAGGTTTATTATGGAGGGAGAAGGCCGTGGCTGGAGCTGAGTCACCTGGAAGCAGTGGACAGACAGGCTGGGGCCAGGGCATGAATGGCCTTTTAGGCCATGGTGAGGAGCTGGGGTTTCATTTGGAGTATACTGGAGGGTACGCTAGAGAAGTTTTTCCTTTTTGAGACACAGTCTCACTCTGTCACCCAGGTCCCAGGCTGGAGTGCAGTGGCACGATCTTGGCTCACTGCAACATCCACCTCCCAGGTTCAAGCGATTCTCCTGCCTCAGCCTCCCCAGTAGCTGGGATTACAGGCACTAGGATTATAGATGCCCGCTACCACACCTGGCTAATTTTTGTATTTTTAGTAGAGATAGGGTTTCACCACATTGACCAGGTTGGAGTTGATCTCCTGACCTCAAGTGATCCACCTGCTTTGGCCTCCCAAAGTGCTGGGATTACAGGCATGAGCCACCACATCCGGCAGTGCTAGAGAGTGTTGAGCAGGGAAGTGACGTGATCTGATCGGCACTGTTTTGGAAGATCACTTTGGCCACCCTGTGGAGAACTACACTGAAAAGGCCAAAACCGGAGGCAGTTAAGTCAGTTAGGAGGTAACAGACAGCAGCAGCTTGGATTCATGGGGAATGGATCCAGGAGATGTTTTAGAGGTTACACAGACAAGACCTACTGACGGACGACATGCAGGGGAAAAAGAAGAGAGAGGAATCAAGGATGTCTTCTAAGTTTGAGGCTGTTACGAATGAGTAGATGGGGGCCTAACTGCCACACACTGCTTCTTAGTTCATTCATGTGTTTATTCAACACCCACCCACCAGGTGGTTCACTGGAGCACAAAGTCGTCGGTGACCAATGCCTTTGGGGGTCAAAGAAGACATTGCTGAGTAGAACCACTGAGCTGGGCCTTAAAGGATGAATGAGAGGCTCCAAGTAAAGTGTGGGCTGAGTGTGGTGGGCGCCGGGCTGTGTGCATGCACAGGGGAACAAAGGGACAGGTGCGATACCAGCATGCTGGGGCATGAGGGCAGGTGTCCTCTCCCACCTTTCCCAGTCCCGTGTCCATCACAGATTAAATGAGCTCTGGGGACACAGCAGCAAATAAGACGGGCAGGACTCCCCATGGAGTTTATGTTTTTCACAGACAGAACTAACACCACAATATAGCAACAGCATCTTGCCTCCTGTTCACTCCCTCATCCATTCAGCAAACTCTGTAAAATTTTCCCAAGCCCTGCTCTGTGCAGGGGAGTCACACAAGCCCTGGGCCTCTAGGAGCTCATACACAGTCTGATCACTGTCACTGCAACAATTTATTTGACACTTACTTTGTGTCAGGTGAAAGGATTTATATACATTAAGACCCATTTTACAGATGAGGCAACTGAGGCTCAGAGAGATAAATTAAACTATAGGGGCTGTATTTTTATACATCTACATCAGCTGTGTCACCTACTACACAGGGAGGTAGCCTGGCATAACGGTGGGAGCACCAGCTTTTTTAGTTTGGGCAAATTAGTCAGCACTGCACCAAAAACCCCATTCTTTCTGCCTGCCTTCTGCCTCTCTCACCTCTTACACATACACACACATGCACACACACACACACACACATGCACGTGTACATGCACACACATACTCTTGCTGCTAATTCCTCCCTGGAAACCAAAACACTGCAGGAGAAAAAGTGATTCTCATGATGTAACTTCTTAAGAACGTGGCAGTTGTATCAGAACCACAGTACAATCCCACATCTCTTTTTTCTGCTTATGACAGAATCTGGTCTTGTAGGGGGGGGACTCCTGAAGAGGGAAAGGAAAATCCCATATGCAACCTTGGTTTCCTTCCAATCTTCCAGAATTCTCCTTTAACGTTTCAGGTTCAGGAAACCAAAAAAATAACACGAGACAGTCCAATGCAGACCACTCCTGAGAAGGCATAATAATCACTTTTTCCTAAGCTTAAGGAGGTTGTTTCAAAGAAAATACACACATCCAGTAATGTTCAATTACAAGAAAGTGATTTCTTCCAAATGTTTCAGACAAGTATGAAAATGGATCCCAAACACCATTTCCGAGCCCACTTCCACATTGTGGACGTGCAACTCTCCCACGACTCCGCAGCCGCCTGCTCCTCCCTTCTGTGTTATGCACAGAAGCTAGACAAAGACAAATAGGAAAGTAACAAAGAAGGATTTTGCCACAACCCCTCCAACAATTGTTTGGCCCACTCCACGAACAGTAAGTGTACACATGTGCACACAGGCACATGCACGCGCACACACTCACTCAGCCACAGCACATCAGATTTTGTATTGCCAAAAGGTTTACCACTAGGGCACCCATTACTCTGGGTCTGGACCTCCTGCCAGGAGTTCAAGAAAGTCCTCCTTGTGCAGGGATGGCCATGATGTTATCTCTACCTCCTCCCAACCCTTTCCAAACTCTCCAAGCCTCCTTTCCTGGCAAGTAGCAGCATCTGGAGACTTTCAAAGAGAGCCTGGCCACGTAAGCATATGTCAGACTGGAACAGCCGTCACTCACTCCAGTGTTTACCGGCTCCCTCCTCGACTCCTTTCAAACTACACCACTCAGCATCCAACATCTGGCCCCTCTCCCAAGAAAGGAGAGATAGTGAGCTGAGGAGGCACCACTGAGTCCAAAGTGCCATGTGGGGCTGGGCCTCCAGGGAGGAGAGAAGTCAGCAGTGCTCAGTAAAGAGGGCTGGCTTTAGAGACAGGGTCCTCCACAGGTACCAGGAACAAGGGATAGAACTTGGGGGATTGAGCAAGCATGGAGAGAAGGGCCGGGAAGAGCGTCTTCTTGGGGAAGGAAAGCACCTATGTTTACGGAGCTGAAGTAGGGACCGGCACAAACAGGCAGCCATCCTGTGACAGGCGTTCTCAAGCCTGTATGCTGTATGTCCTGTATGTCCCAGGCTCTGTATGCTGAAGCTGAGGAGGCAGAAGGGGAGAAAACCCATCCTTGGCCTCAGGAAATGTACAGTTCAGCCCAGGGATGCCTAACCTTCTCAAGGATGAGGGCTTTCTGAATTTTTTTTTTTTTTTTAAATTTTTTATTTTTTGAGACGGAGTCTCGCTCTGTCACCCGGGCTGGAGTGCAGTGGCCGGATCTCAGCTCACTGCAAGCTCCGCCTCCCGGGTTTATGCCATTCTCCTGCCTCAGCCTCCCGTGTAGCTGGGACTACAGGCGCCCGCCACCTCGCCCGGCTAGTTTTTTTGTATTTTTTAGTAGAGACGGGGTTTCACCGTGTTAGCCAGGATGGTCTTGATCTCCTGATCTCGTGATCCGCCCATCTCGGCCTCCCAAAGTGCTGGGATTACAGGCTTGAGCCACCGCGCCCGGCCTGAATTTTTATTTTTATTTATTTTATTTTTTTAATGTTTTTTGAGATGGACTCTCACTCTGTTGCCCAGGCTGGAGTGCAGTGGCGCGATCTCAGCTCACTGCAACCTCTGCCTCCCAGGTTCAAGTGATTCTCCTGCCTCAGCCTCCTGAGCAGCTGGGACTACAGGTGAGCAACACCATGCCCGGCTAATTTTTTGTAATTTTAGTAGAGACAGGGTTTTACCATATTGGCCAGGCTGGTCTTGAACTCCAGGCCTCAAGTGATCCACCCGCCTCGGCCTCCCAAAGTGGTGGGATTATAGGCGTCAATTTTTAAAAGAAAAGTAATTAATTCATGTGCATGGTAGAATTATGTAAACCGGGTAAAAAGGTATAAAATATAAAAGGAAAGTCTGCTCTCCCCAAAGCCCCTAGGCCCTGTCCCCAAGGTTAACACAGTTCACAGTGTTGGGCAGCATCTTAACGCACACACCCACATAGATACACTGATGTGTGTGGATATAAAGGCATATAAATATAGAGGGAAACACACTTTAGAGACCCGCCTTTCAACACTAAAAAAAAAAAAACGTAGTTCTCTTTTTGACATCTGTTAAGGAAAAAAAACCTGCTGTAACAAAAAGCTATGATAAATTCACCAACACTCTGGTTTAACAATCACTGCAGTAGCTACATATATTTGAGTAATAGTAGGGGCTATGCACAGCACCTGTCCTTCATTCTGCAGACACGGCTCAGAGCACACCTGGATTTGGGGAGGCCTTAAAATCACCTGTAGCTCAACCCCCACCCCCTACCAGGGTAACAGGCTGCAGTGCAGGCTTGACAGGAGCGCAAAACAAGGCAGCTACAGAGCAAGTCAAAGAAGCCAGGCTCCTCCCCGTGGCTTAGGGGACAGAGAACCAGGATCTGAACACTCATCTTTCACTTACTTTGTGCCCTTGGCCAGCTGCTTGACCTGGCCAACATCCACTTTCCTCCTCTGGGGAGAATCATGGTACAGGCTGTGCATCCCTTATTTGAAATGCTTGGGACCAGAAGTGTTTCAGATTTCGGATTTTTTGGATTTTGGAATATTTGCGTTATCTTACCAACTGAGCACCCCAAATCCCCAAATCCAAAATCCGAAATGCTACAATGAGCATTTCCTTTGAGCATCATGTCAGCACTCAAAAAGTCTCAGATTTTGAAGCATTTTTATTTCAGATTTTCAGAGTTGGGATGCTCATCATGTACCCACTCCTGTACCTACCTCACAGGAGGCTGAAAGGATTAATAAGATGATGTATATAGAAGTGGCTGGTGCAGAGGCTGGCAGGTAGCGTGGATTCAAGAAATGACAGTTATTGTTTCTGGTAACACCCTCCACCACCACTTCACCTTCCAGGGCAGGAGTGAGTACAGACAATGCTCTCTTAGCCTAAGACCACAAGAAATTAATTTGAAGGTGAGGCAATGAAACAAATGTGAATGAGGAAAATGCATTTCTCTGAAGACCAGGAAAGGGTTCTCTGGTTGGCAGGAGAGTTTTCTTTTAGTCCCTCTATGAAAGGCTGGCTAGAGCGTCCCCATCTCTCACATAAGCATCTACAATCTACTCTGGAAATAGAAGGTTCTCCCCTTCCAAAACAAGGTGCCTGCAGAAGACAGGTGAAGGAGGAAAAAATCCTCCCCTGCAGCCACCAGCTGGCAAGACCTGATTTCTTCTATAGGGAAAGGAGGCACACTTTAGGAAAGTGGGAGGCCAGGGGTATTTGTGGGGGTGGGCTTAAAGGGAACATCGAGAAATGAGGGTGAAAGGGAAAGTGAAGAAATGAGGATGATCTACCTCAGACATACCAGATACCCACAAAAGCCCTGGGTGCATCATTCTGGAAGCCTGAGTAGTGAAGTTTCCCCTTTTATGTATTAGGAATCACAGTGCACAGTAGCCAGGCCAGGAACTCAACCCCCCATTTCCTTTCCCCAACTCTGTAAAGCCCTCATTCTTTTTTTTTTTTTTTTGAGACAGATTCTTGCTCCATCACCCAGGCTGGAGTGCAGTGGCGCAATCTCAGCTCACTGCAACCTCTGTCTCCCAGGTTCAAGCAATTCTCCTGCCTCAGCCTCCCAAGTAGCTGGGATTACAGGTGTGTGCCACCATGCCCAGGTAATTTTTGTATTTTTGTATTTTTACTTTTTGAGACGGAGTCTCGCTTTGTCGCCCAGGCTGGAATGCAGTGGCACGATCTCGGCTCACTGCAAGCTCCGCCTCCCAGGTTCACGCCATTCTCCTGCCTCAGCCTCCCGAGTAGCTGGGACTACATGTGCCCGCCACCACGTCCAGCTAATTTTTTTGTATTTTCAGTAGAGATGGGGTTTCACCGTGTTAGCCAGGATGGTCTCAGGATGGTCTCAATCTCTTGACCTCGTGATCCGCCCGCCTCAGCCTCCCAAAGTGCTGGGATTACAGGTGTGAGCCACTGCACCCGGCCAGTAATTTTTGTATTTTTAGTAGAGACGGGGTTTCGTCATGTTGGCCAGGATGGTCTCGAACTCCTGACCTCAGGTGATCTGCCAATCTCAGCCTCCCAAGTGAGGCATGAGCCACCATGCCTGGCCAAACCCTCAGTCTTAATCAGAATCCAGGGAACATTTGCTTTGAGTATCGGCAGGCAACATTGTCTGGAACTAAAAGGGGTAGTGTCTCTGTCCTGGGCCATCATGGACAGAGAATGTTCCTCTCTGTGGAACATGGCCAGGTCTCACCACCTCCAATCCCTCCATCTTGATCCAAGCCACCAAAACCTCCCATCTACTGTGAAAGCCTCTTATGCAGTCTCC